>NC_044496.1:29498771-29616271 GCF_902362185.1 Chanos chanos
TCTAGTGAATAAAACTTGCTGGAAATACATATTAAGACATGGTTACAGCTTATTTACACTCCAGCAGAGCACGGCACAGTTTGGCGTTGCCATGACAACTGTGCTGTCTTTAATTATAGACAGATAGCATAATGTAGGTTCTGTGAGGTAAGCCCCAGAAAAAGGGGGCCATGGAAAGCAGTGTGCTGTGTGACTGAGTCACTGTGGGAACAAACCTGGTGGGTGAGTGTGTCTGTGAAGTTGAGAGAATCTCTGTGCATACACGCACTCAAACAAACCCACACACATACACACACTCTCATAGGCGATCGTTCTCATAAAGACAATGTACTACAGAAATACTACTGCATTATGGAGTACATAACTGATACAAAAACACATGGCCACACTCACTCACACAGTGTCACATTCGCAGATGTGACTGCATGCATATGTGTGGGTTGCACTTACAGTGCCTAATGATCAATCAGTGTGCTCTCGAAGTTGGACGGCCGAGAATTAACTTGCTTAGAGAGACAGAAGAAAGTCATGTAACAGACCAGTGAGACTTAGTGAGAAATAGTGAGACAAGAGCAGGATGTAATGAGACTAAGTAAAGCAGCTGAGCCCCCCGATTCACATGCACGCGCACACACACACAGTGAATCCCAGGGACCAAAAATAAACAACCAATTACTGTCCCCGAAATACGGCCATCTTTGTTTCCTATATAGCTGTTTTCACATATGCACTATGGACTATAACTGCAGAATCAGGTTTGCAACATGTCCAAAGTTGCCCTTTCACACATGCAGCACACAGCCGTAGATAGTCCTAGTCAGACGCTTTCACACATACTCGAAATACTCCATTTGGTTTAGGTGGGGGGTGGCTCTGGATAGAGCGTGCAGGAGGCAGGACATGACCCAAAAAGTACTCTGCAAAAATCGCAGTGTTTTGTTCACGACAAATCGAAAAAGGCGGATGAGGCTACCAACTTTTGTCTGACAATTTCAGGGTCAGCCCTTACCGACAGAAGTTCCCGAATCTCGTCGTCTCTCCAGTTAGACATTTTCGTTGGCGTCTTCATGTAAATGACCCGTCTTCCTCACCCTCGGATGTTTATATTCTTCCGGTTTTGTGCCAGTCGCATGTTAGGGACCGCATCAATATGCTCACTTGCTCACTGTGCATACTCCGGAGTATAAACCGCTCTATTCACACATGGACCCAAACGAAGAGAAAACGGAGTTTGTACTAGGGGGCTGGTAGAATAAAATCCGTTTAGAATCCGAGTCGACTGATTCGGACATTTTTGTTCACACATACAGCCCCTCCGGTTAGAATTACGATTATTTTAGGGTTGCAGTGCATGTGTGAAAGGGGCTTATGTGTTTGTTTACATGTGTTACGTTCTTGGACGTATTTTCTGTTACCGCTCGGGTGTTCCCTCTGTCTCTATCTCTCCCTCTCGCTCCCCACCCCATTTTTCTTTTCAGGCTTGCTGGCAGGTCACGATTGGCTGGGGAACATCCGAGGGAAGTTTAAAAGACGACGGCTGCGCAGGACACATCTGGCGCGGAACCTCCTGTTAAACTCCTGCTGCCGCGTCTCTAGTTTTTGCAACTCCTGTGACAACGATGTGGACTCGTGAGTCCACATCCAGTGAAATTTGTAAATTGGTGTTAATAGTGCATTTTCGTGTTGGTTTCTTTTGTGTTTGCTCTTTTTATAGTCAGCACACGTAGGGGGTGGGTTTCCATTTAAACGTATTTTCTCCTGTTTATGTTAGTTAGGGAGGAAAGTTGAGTTTGTCTTTATTTTGGTATTCTTTTGGAGGTTATTCCCTTTCCCTGTTAGTTAGATGTGTTTTGTTTATTGTTTTGGCCTGGCTCACCCCCGAAGTTTTGTGTTTTGTAAATAGTTATATATAGAGTAATAAAAAGCTGACTATTGTATATCGGTGTCGGTATTGGTGTTTTCGGGTTCACTCGAGTGGTGGCAGGAGAAGGAGGTTTCTCCCATGCATTTATGTTCACCCCACCCTAGATGGGGTTGTAACACATGGGTAATACAGATACAGATAATTCACACCAAGAACATGTATTTGTGTTTAAGCACTCAAAGGACAGTTATTTATACACACTTCCCATATACTTTCCAGGTGTAAAGATGCTGTGAGTATGTATACAATAGAGAAAAAAAATATCACCACATTATCACAAGAAAAAGGCTCCTGATTCCACCATGCTTCTTCAATCAAGCTGATGGAGGTGAGACAAAAGAGGAGGGGAAAACACACACTCACACCTGCACACCTGCATAACACCCTCTCTGCATCTCCAGAGTTCAAACAGGGTTCAGCAATGCATTCCAAACCAGTCTGTTACAGGACAGGTCTCCAGTCAGAAGTCAGACCTGGGCTGGGACAAATGAGAGCTCTGAACCCTACTTATCAGACCAGTGGGAATGACCAGAGCAGAGTGGAACCAGCGACAAAGACCAAAGAAATCAGGTTAGTATAAAAAAAGAAGTCCAAAATTTAGGTTAAGAGGTCAAAACACACTAGAGATAGGGGAAAAAGCAAAAACCTCAACGGAGTAAAGGCCAAGACCAAGCAACATACAACACCAACTTCAAAACTTACATATGCAAAGTTACCAAGGTGCAGGTAACAACAGAAAGGTGTATTCTGAGGCCCTCTGGAGGAACTGACTGAAGTTCTCACAGGACAACCTCCAAACTTTGCCTCCTGCAGGTGGGGCCAGCTGGTGGTGTCAAAACTCCTGAATCAGGTCGCAGCCCAAGACCTCCCGCGCTGGGATCCAGGAAACATCCCTCGAGCCCATAACCGTCCCAGTCCACCAAATACTGAAGGCCCCCAAGGTACCCAGTGGGAGTCATCAGGCAGTGAATCTTGTCTGAGAGAACAGGAGGGATGGAGATCACAAAAGAATAGACCAGGAACACATGAGGCACAGGAGTCTGGATATATGCTATTCGCCAGTGGTCATTGTGGAGAATCATGGTGGAGAAGGTGGCTGGCTGCAGCAAAGAGGTGAGGTGACACAGAGTTAGACACCTGACACTCACCTTGGGTTAGTGTCATAGCACTGGGGTGCTGACAGGTGTGGTTGATTCTGTGGTGCTGTGCTGGTTGATGTCATAGGCTGGACATGGTGACCTGACACATTCGGAGTTTGCAGGGCATTCATACTCTGGTGATGTTCAGATGTTCATGTCTGTTTATGGATGTTTATGTCTGCTTATGGATGTTTATAGATGCTCATGTCTGTTTATGGATGTTCATGCCTGTTTATATATGTTTATGGATGTTAATGGATGCTTACAACTGCTTCTTCACTGACCAAAGCCAAGTGGAGCTGGTTGAGCTCAGCTGGGCTTTGCTCCACTGAATCTTGTGGTTACAGGTCAAGTCCCCAATATGAAATCAGGCCCACTGAGAATGATGGTCAGAACATTAAATTCTAACCACAAAACCACTGGGAAATGTATGGAGCTAAGTGAACCCAGTTACAGAGACGACACAGAAATCAGGAGTTGGTAAAAAAAGAAAAGAAAAGAAAAGAAAAGAAAAGAAAAGAAAAGAAAAGAAAAAACTCAGCGGAAGCTTTGCTTGAATTCTTGGCAGAAACAAAAACTCTGGCATAACATTTGACCAAAAATCAGGCCAGAGGTCCAAAACACACACACAATAGTCAAAATCCACAATTCAGGCAAAGGAATCAATGCATACGTGGGATACAGGAAAACACAAACACCTTACTAGAGTAAAGGCCAAGGCCTAGCAACGTAGAGTGCAAGACACAAGGGTACAAAGGTAAATACAATAAGGTAACAAGACTCAGGTACAGCTAATAACAGACAGGTGTGTCCTCTGAAGCCCTCTGGTGGCCAATAGAGGAACTGACCGAAATCCTCACAGTTATTACCAGAAAAGATTTCCAGAACCAAACTTAAATACTCACAGACATTTAAAGCCATAGCGTAGAGGAGAATGTGATGAATGTCCTATGAAAATAAAAATTAATGTATGTTAATAAAACAAACAACCCCAAAACAGCCCTGAAATTTAAAATATGAGGAGTGCCAATCATGCCTCACAGGATTGTGGTAAGAATGATGATATATATCTAAAAAAACATAGTAAATGTAAACAGAAACACTCAGGCACACATACACACACACACATGCGCACCATCAGTTACACCATCTGTAATTATTTATGAATTTTACATGTGTTGGTAATGCATCTATAAAATCTGAAACGGAACTCAAATCCACAGGTCGACGTGGAAGCCTGGTTATCTCTCTTTTTTCCTCCTTCCTGCTTTGACTTGGAGTCGTTTGTCAATGCCGACTGTCTTATCAGGTCCCTGCCTTGAGGTGGCATGAGGACAAGATGGATGGGTGCAAAACGAACTGGTTATTTATCCAGCGCCCACCCCCCACCCCCCACTATTTGGAGAGTGACTTGGAGCTTGTCTTTTCGGAGCCCCCCCATACGAAGCAAAGCCGTGGTTAAAATGTTCTGACAGCGTTTTCTGTTCCATCGCTAGTCCCTGCTAAAATGTTGTGACAGTGTTTCTTTTTTCTGCAGCTAAGTTTAAGATGTGATGATGGTGAAGTGTAGCAGTGATGATGTCACACATCCTCATGGGAACTATAGAGTCAAACCTCGGGCAACCCGTATATTACATAAGCAGGATGCAAAAAAAAAAAAAAAAGACAAACCATGAAGCAATTAGATGAAGAGTTTTTTGTTTATTCTTTTTCAAACCCACTCACTGTTGGGTACACATCACTCACACATCCGTAAAACCAGTGCAGACTAAAGTAAACCTGTTTTTAAAACCTTTTTCTTCATCTTCATCTTCATCTTCATCATATCAGCAGCAGCAGCATCATCACCATCACCATCACCATCATCATCACCATCATCTAATTGTCATCACCCTCTTAAAACAATCCACATTTCCTCTGACGGTCACATGGCGCCACAGGTCGGCGGAGTTTGGCCATTTACTATGATGGAGTAACTATCATACACGGGGCTGCAGTCAGCTGATGAATGACCTCTATCATGACCTCTGTCTAGGGCAAGGTAGGGTCATGACCTCTGTTTTAGATAAAGCAAGGTGACCAGTTAAGACACAAATGAAATGGAGTGGAAAAGGCAGGTTCCCAGCATTTGAATTTCACACAGTAAAAATGTAAGACAAAACATAATGTGATCACCAAGGGAAAATAGAACCCATTTAATCCATACGACACTAAGAAGAGCAACTTGAAAGAAGTGTGAATACATAAGAAAAGGCAGAGCTCAGATGTATTTCATATATGAGGGGAGACAGAGAGAGAGAGAGAGAGAGAGAGAGAGAGAGAGAGAGAGAGAGAGAGAGAGTACAAGGGAGGGAAATCAGGCAGAAAGTATTGGATGTGAATTGGTAAAAAAAAAAAGAAAAATCACTTTGCTGCTTAAACATCTCACCCTTGAAGCAAACGGCTCTCAGTTTGTATGTATTATTCCAGCACGAAAGCCTTCATGCATGCGTGTGTATTTATAGACCTAATCTGCTCTTCTAGTGAATATGCATTGTTTGTCTCTAGCTTCTCCCCCTCCCTAAGATTGCACAGGAGGATCACGACTCACATAGGCCTGATGGGAGACCTCCACGTCTCCATAAAAGTCACATACGAAATAAACAAGGCACAAAAACTCTCTAGTCAGAGCGGAGGGTGTCAGGTAAAAGTGAGTGTATTTCATCTACTTAATATAGCTCTCGTCTTTTTCTCTCATGTTTTAAAATCCTGTGCTGCAGTAGTATTACTGAAGTGGCATTTAAGTCAATTAAGACTCATTACCGTGACAACGGCTTCCCTTTTAATTCATCTATATTTCCTGCTCTATGACAGATGACTGAAATGTTCCAGACGGATGGAGGCTGAAGTGGTAGGCGATCCAGATTTCCATGGCGACAGTGAGAGTGGGTCTGATGAGCACAGCATGACCCCACTTCCTCATACCATCTTCATCTCCCCCATCCAAGTGTCCACACACACACACACACACACAGACAGACATGTAAGTGCAGACAGAATGACAGAAAATACTGAAACATACCAGCACACTCACACATACAATCACACACACACACACACACACACCAAATGGCAGAAAACACCATCACACACACACACACAAACACACACACACACACACACACGCAAGAGAAAATACAGACAACAGAAAGCACCTGAACGCACCATCACTGACACATAGAAAAAGAAAAAGAAACAAATCCAAAATGCACCACCACACAAGCATACAAGAGTAACTGAACACGAGAGCTGTAGTTTTACCATGCCTGTCTCTTATTCATACAACACCAAAACAAGACACATGAACCAGTAATGTAAATTCTTTATTATAAATTCTCTATCAATAATTCTTTATGTAAATTCTTTATTATATTTGTAATTTCAATAATTTATTAAAAGGACCTAACACAAACTCAATCCATAGCAAAGTATAATTTACATATGACTCTACAGTTAGAATGCATGAGAGACATACAAACACAGGTGTTTTATTTTTTATTAGGGCTAATTTTGTGAAATGTTAAAAATATAGGATAAGTAAGCTTTGCACATATTAGGAGCCATGGGCCAGAGGGGGATGAGAAGAAACAGTAGCCCAGGTAAAGAGGCCTGCCTTTTTAGGCCAATGAGGTTGGGTGATTGCAGTGACCCAATTGGTCACTGCAATCACCCAATCTCATTGGCCTAAAAAGATTAAGTGGCTACGCCCCCTGGCTTATCAACCTTTAAAAGGAGGAAAAAAAATAAGCAATTTTAATCTGCTGATGCATTTCTCCCTTCCCTCAGTACATTGGCATATGGGATGTTCTAGTATTTTCCAGCACTGGCTGTCTCCTCCAGTGTCTTCTTTGTGTGTGTGTGTGTGTGTGTGTGTGTGTGTGAGTCA
Organism: Chanos chanos; assembly: GCF_902362185.1. Taxonomy (NCBI): domain Eukaryota; kingdom Metazoa; phylum Chordata; class Actinopteri; order Gonorynchiformes; family Chanidae; genus Chanos; species Chanos chanos. The sequence continues at coordinate 29,505,760 of NC_044496.1, forward strand.
GGACTTTCACTCGCTCACTGGAGGGCTGATGTAATTTTACATTGAGGGCGTCTGAGTAATAGGCTGGTCAAGATCCTGTGGAGATGGGGTTGGTGTGGGGGTTGGGTGTGCGGAGGGATGCTCAGGGGTGCTGGGTGAGATTCCCACTATCGGTGGGAGTGCTTAATTGCCGTAGAGGTTCTCTGATAGGTTGATTAATGACTGGGGCCTTCAGTTTCAACATGTGAAATGGATTTCTTGATTTCGCTCATCTCCCTCTATCTCTCTCTCTCTCTCTCTCTCTCTCACATGGACACATAAACACTCACGCCTCTTTGCTTCACAGCTACATACTGCCTCACACACACACACACAAATGCCCTCCCTATCTCCCTCTCCTCTCTGTCTCTCTCGTTTCATCATCCCATTTCACCATTTTTCTTTCCCTAGTGTCCCCTAGTTTCTCCTTAGTTAATAAGTAAATTGTATGCATTCAGACAGAGGTGCTGTGGCCATTCTCATCCAACTGCAACAAATATAGAAATAAATAAATAAGCACAAATGAATGAATTAGGTGTCAACTCTGAGAAACCCATTCAGAGCCTCAGGAGAACAGAGTGTTTGCCACATAAACGCATCTTATAAGCATCTATTTGCCTGGATGTTTTACGGGTGAAGGGGTGGGGTCTCAGTCGATTTGTTCGTCCTGCAGCTAAGGGCTCTGTGACAGGTTGAGATTAGATCTGGGTCTGCCTCCACTTCATCCTCTTTAAGGGAACTATCTCTCTAGAGAAACTGGAAAAAAAAAAATACGAGGGTGATGTCTTCCCACAGACAAGGGCCTTGGTAGCCTCATTGCCAGGAGAATGCTGAGGCTCACTGCCTTAATTCTCCTAGAGACTGACTCTAACTATTTAAAGCTATCCTTACCCATCAGGCCTAGAGACTGACTCTAAGTGCCATTTAAAGCTATGCTCACCCACCAGGGAGATGGGTGTGAGAGACACCTGAGGTTAGTTACCCAGCAACAGGAATAGAGCAGTGGCACGGCCTGCATCACCCACAACCGGGGAGGGAGAGAGAGAATGAGGAGCAGGAGTGAGCCAGCTGACAAATATTGCAGTACCTTTGTAAGCTTCCTGACTTCTTTTATCTGTTTTCTGTATCTGACCCTTCTTTCATCTTTCTTTCTTTCTCTCTTTCTTTCTCTCTTTCTTTCTTTCTTTCTTTCTTTCTCTCTTCTCATTTCATTTCCTTCTTTTCTGAAATGCCTCACTGTATTTGGAGTTTTCTGTCTATTGCATCTCAACTTGTTCCCCTTCTTCTTCCTCTAACTTCTCCTTTTTTATCTGGTCTTGTTTTGACCCTCTCTTGTTCCTGCCCAGCCTGTTCCTCACCTATATGAAAAGGTTGCTATGTTTAGTCATGTGAGTGTCTTTTTAACAGGCAACCTTTGACCAAGTTTACAATGTGGTTGCATTAAACCCACACACATCATCATTACCTTCATTAGCGACCACTCTGAGTACAGTGGTCCTCGTGGGGGGGGGGGGGGGGGGGGGGGGGGGGTGTTATTATGCAGCCTGGCGGTGATCTTCCTCAGCTCTGGCGCGGCTCCCTCATGAGCCCTGTTTCTCCATGTGGCTCTGTCCTGAACAAGGTCCGTCCAGTTTGTAGTGTTGACGTACTATATTTCAAGTTTTTTTGCCGATGTTATCCTTGCACCGCTCTTTCAAGTGGCCCACTGGCCTGCATGCAGTTGGGAGTAGAGGATCTCCTAAGGAAGACCTGAGTCAGTCATTCTAACTACATGGGCAGTCCATCTGAGCTGGTGTTGGATGATGGTGATGAGAAAGGAATTAATGTTTGTTTTGTCAAGCATACTCACAACTGTGTCTTTCCAACTGATGTGCTTGACTTTCTGGAGGCATCTCTGGTGATAGGATTCTGGTGGTATGGGGTTTACTGTAGATAGTCCAGGTCTCTGCTCCATACCACACTATCAGCTTGGTCTTCAAAAACTCTTCTGCTGAGTTTGGCAAAGTATCACTGGTGCAGCTGAAATAGTGCTTTATCTCTGTATCAGTGTCGAGTTTGGAGAATAGAAAGCTGCCAAGGTGGGGAAAGTGATCTGCATTGTCAAGGCTGGCCTTGTGAGCACATATTGTTGGTGGGAGTGTTGTGCTGTTTAATGGTGGACAAGAAGCTGGTGCAGCTGATAACTGGGTGATGAGCATAATTAACCAGTCTTTACTAATCAGGACAGGCTGAGCACTTCTGGGTGAAACCAGAAGGGGGTTGTATCTTCACATTCAGGGCCAGACTAAGGAGCTTGTATGCCTTTGCAAATGCATCAAGTATGCACTGCAGATCTTGTTCAGAATGAGTAAAGATGACATTATCATCTGCATACTGAAGATCCATAATGGATGTGATGGGAACCTTGGTCTGGGCCTTGAACCTATTTAGGCTGCAGAGCCTGCCATCACTTCTGTATGGAACTTGGATACCCGGTGGCAGGTCTCAGCCAATGAGATGGTGCATAGCTGTATGGAAGATGACAAACAGGATGGGAGCAATGATATATCCCTGTTTGACCCCCTTTCCACATTGAAAGTTAGGTTAACTGCCACTGCTGCTGAGAGCAGCCACTGATATGTGAACATGGAGTAGCTTCACTCCTCTGATATATTGCTCATGCTCAGAGCATCCAGCTTTTCACAGGGTTAGCCAGGGAGCCTGTTGGTTCACTGTGTCAAATGCTTTAGGGAGATTTGCAGATGCTGAGCTCTGAAAATCATCAATTTTGCCTGCCTGTAGCTGATCGAAAGCCACTCTGGGATTCTAGGAGGATTTTCTTGATAAGGAAAGTTCATTGGTTGGTTGGTTAGAGAAAATGGGGAATGGGCTTCCCCTGGTGTTCATGAAGGAGATGCCCCTGTAGTTCCAAAAGGCAACCCAGTTCCCCCTTTTTAATGTGGTAACAATCAGGAGGTGCAGGCATGGTGGTGTAGGAGGTCAGTTCCACCCTCACTGAGAATTTCAGTTGGGATCGCTTCAAGACTAGCAGCCTCATTCTTCCTCATCTCCAGAATAGCATCTCGGGGGTCCTGCGGGTTTGGTGGATCTCCCATGCCCTTGACCATGAGGCCCTGAAGGATTTGGTTAAGAGCTGTTTTACAGCGAAATAGCTCCTCACAGGTGACTCTTTCTGCCTTAATCCAAGAGCTCAGTGACTGAATCCAACATTCATCACCTATGTGTCAAGTCATAGCTAGGAGCTCCCAGAAAATCTCTGCCCTACTCCCTTCAGGTGGATGCCTGTATTTTTAGCATGGGGAGGCTGGAGCATGGATAGCCACCACATAGTCCTTGACTCAGACAGACCCAGATCTACAACATGGACTCCATGACAATTCAGTCTCCCTTTGCTGCAGCCTTCTTCTCTGGCCACGCCCACTATGATGCTCCTCCGTGATACTCCAGCTGCAATTTCCCACCTACTTCACCACTGAGGTCTTATTTAGGTTGCATTTCATCTGGAACCACCCCTTTAGCTCTGGTGCACCAACCCCCCCCCCCCCCCCCCCCCCCCCCACCCAGACAAACACAAGCACATGTGTTTAAATGATTTAAAAACAGTTAAGGGGTGAATTAAATGTTCCCTTGGAACTACATTCCACTCAAAAGCTCAAGGAGACTCATTCAGAAACTCTGTGGTCTGTGTCCATGTTTGCTATCAAAGCAACAGGGTCTCCATACACATTCATACAGTATAGTCTGATAAAGACAGACTAAAACACCGTGCAAACACACTGACTGATGAGTAAATGCATGATTCATCATTTTAAAGGCAAGAAAGGAAGGAAGGCAGGAAGGAAGTAGGGAAATACAAGGTCAGATACCTTTTTACAACATGTTAAGTAACAGTGTGTTCCTCCCTAATGCAGTGGTTTTAGAAGTGCACAAAAGGAGAAGGATTTACATACAAAGTAAAGAGCAGTGGGAAGAAGAGTTGAGTACAGGAGAAATGAAAAAAATAGCATTGTGATACACATTTGTTTTCTTATACAAATGAACCTTTCTGGAAATACAGCACACTGTGCCCTGCAGTGAAGTTTCCCAAATTTGCCTCCTCCACTGAGTCACTCAGAGTGCTAGAGGAAGATGCAGAAGAAAGTGTGGTTCATGATAACAGCAAGTAATGAACAATTAAAATTATACTGACACAGAATGACTACTAAAGGGCCAATACAGGAAGAATCCTAACCCCTCTCTGGATTACTAAACACTGGTTCATTTTACTCATCATCTAAATTATCAGTTGAACCTGGTCCTTTTCCACGTTATTACTTAGTCACTTGTATATATATATATATATATATATATATATATATATATATATATATATATATATATATATATATATATACACCATGTTCTCTCCTAGTTGCTTGCAAGGAGTCTCAATTCCTAGAGTTTACCAAGTCTTCTTATTGTGTATCATTGTTTTCCCTGTGTACCGACAGACCAAACAAGTTAACTGTTCCTGTCTTGTCTGCACATACCGGATACCTGTGTTCTGTACCTTGGCTGATAAATGTTTTGGATCTGCGATAGTGATTTCATAATTTTGTAGCTCACCAGCTTTTTTGCGTCTATGTGAGAAAACCTTTGGTGGATGCCAAAAACTTCCATCCTCTCTGGACTTTGCCTTGGTCTGGTTTAGAGTACTGTAGATGACAGAAAGTTCTGGTGTCCACTGCCACCTCTTCCTCTTCAAGACCACCCCTCACAAAGTTGAGCCAGTTTTTTCTCTTTTTGACCAATCACATCATTTCATGTCATGGCTGAGAACTTGCTCGCTGATTTTGGGAATCAACATGGCAGACAAACACTTCACTTGATTTCTCCATCTGTTCATTTTCTCTGCAATCATGTCATATTTTTCATGTAACCTAGGTGACATGTCTTGTCTCCAAAAAGAATGCTCTGAACTACAGCCTAAAACGTTGCCACATTTGCATGCATAACAATCACGTGCACACATAACAGCCATGAGACATAAGACGAACACTTTATATTTTTTATTTTGGATTTTTTTTTACCAATTCCATTGAGAACAGTACTGTAATACAGGATAGGGTGGAATTGAATAGTGCATGCCCAAACAGGTCAGTTTTAATTCAGTTTATGATTGGATAGGATTAGCATTAAGATGTGACATACTGAGTAAAGCGGGATACAGAGATATTGGTTTAAATAAACATCCATCCATGACCAGATTCACTCGATATTAAAAGCTTTTGAAGGATCGCTCAAATAGTCAGCAAGTAAAGCATAAAAAATGCACATATACTATATACATAAAATATACAAAATCCTGAGCGAAAGAGAGAGGGAGAGAGAGAGAGACTGTGTGAGAACACTTAAGAATTAGGCCAGAATTTGATGTTCTCTGGCGCTGAGAAAAAAAAAAAAAAAGATTTTTGATTCTATTTTGCAGAGTGCTCTGTAGCGTGACACAGCCAAACTCGACTCTTAAATAGGCCTCATCCAATGAATATGGATGAGGCACTGTGCAAGGTAGTAAATTGTGTGCTCCTTTGATTGCCGATTTCTTTTAAATTATTAAGGAGAGGGTGAGGAAAAAAAAATCTCGGTTGTGTTGGAGGCACAAACAGGCCCCCAATTTCCCAACATTCCCCTCTCTAACAACAGAATGCCCATAACACTTTTCTTTTGATGTCTTCTCTCTTTTTTTGTCTGTAAAGGTCATTTGAGATTAAAGGATCCAGCACAATTGTCAGAAAGGTAACAGTTGAGCTATGCTTAAAACATGACTAGAGCCCAGATGCATGAAGAGCTAAGACAACAAAGGGCTTTATTAAAGATAGTCATTCTAGTACCAGCAATAAAGCCTTCACTTTTCATGTGCCTTTGCATGTTAAGGGGCAGGGGAGTGGGGGTGGGAGTGAGGTTTAGGGGGGCTTAGACCTTTGAGAGAAAGCAGGTGATGTTATGATGCACTCATTTTCAGTACAATCTCATATATGCATTGTCTGCTTCATGACCTTCTGTGGTCATATCTGATTCTGTTCCCGCAAACATCAAATAAGATTACAATAGACCCATCTATATGTACATTCTATTCCATTAATGTTTGTCAGACAATACAAGGAGAAGAAGAGGTTTCTTCACCGCCATAAGAACTTGGGATCGATCCATTGTCATTGGGATTTTCCTCTTGTACTGATGCATCAAAACTCCTCCTCCATACTAAGCACTCTCACTATATTCATTTAGTATCTGGGGTTTTCTGTGGACTTCATTGAACACATTAAACTTAAAATGGAAACATGCCTGTTGGTTGTAGAGTCATAAGATTGATGAGGTAGACGGTACCATTTTAATTCTTTGTCTTTCAGCCTCTGTTTAGTTTCCCCTCTGCAGAGATATAATGGTCTCATTGCTTTTACGCTTTTCAAACACTTTCACTCCTTTGAATGAAATGAAAATTAAAATATACTTATAAATTAATTTGTTGCTCATAGAAGAGAAGTTGCTTTCCTACCACCAATCTTACCAGTATTTAAGCCTCTTGCTTTCAATATATTGACCATGCGCTGAACCAGTTTTCAACCTGACATCTTTGTTTCTCCTGGTGCATCATCATATCTCCTTTACATCTTCTGGGAACATTTTTTATGTGTCTTCTGATTCAGATAAAGTGTCCTTTCTTCTCCCAAGTCCCCTGCTGCATTCAGTCTGGGTTCTCTGCCTCCCACCAGGACACCGCTTGTTCTGTGACCAACTCTGTGGGTGGCACATGTTCTCAGCACACTACTCCTCAATGGTGCTTTGATGGGTCAGTCATTAGCAGCACTCAATCTAGCCATCTACATAACTGTTTGGATCAGCCAGCCAGCACCACAAATAGGCTCCAATGTTCTTTTTGCTGGATGAGACAAGCCCGTATAGGGTGAGTCTAGCAACTCTCTGCCCTTTTACCCTCTCTGCCCTTTTACCCACACTGTCTTTTACAGTGTCCCTACTGCTTCCTAACCCACTGCTGTCCCAATAACCCTCTGTATGTGCTCATGTAGAAGCTACTGAATTGTTATGCCCTGTTTCTCTATCCTCTGCTACCTGTCTTACCTCCAACACTTTCTTTCCCCTTCCTAACCTTCCTCTTTCTGCTTTCCACCACTGCAAAAGACCCCCCCCCCCCTTGATCTCATCTGCAGATCCCTTGTGTTTCCTACTCACTAAAACCACTCTATGTCATCCTCCATCTATGGTTGCTCCTGCAACTCTGTGCCTCCCATCCTACTCCCTTGGTACAGAGATACCTCTTATTCCTCCATCTTGTGTGCTGAGTCAGAAACCCTCACTTGACCACCAGGCTTAGAATCAAATCCTCTCAGACAGGGCTGTATCCCACCTCTAGAATCAGGCACTGCAGTGGAACCAGTGCGTGTACTGGTGAGGTCTCTATCTCAAGTTGCACAACTGTATATTTTAGCTACCAAGACTGATATGACCAAGTCTTATTTTCCAAGGGGGTTTCCAAACATGTGTTTTCTTCACTGATATCTCCATGTGTGCAATATTTGCCACAGTGCTCCTGCACACTCCATCTGTACTGTTTACGGTCACCCAAAGACATTTAATTAAACTTTGAAATGCTATTTGACAGCCACAATCAGTGCCTCCTGTCTCTCAACCGCATAAGCCTCACTCAGTTATTTTGGCCACAAAAGATTAATCATTGATCTCTCTGCCCCTCATAGCCTCAATTCATTTGAAGTTCCCATCACTGCTTAAACACAAAACTGACTGGCGTTGTGTGACGCCTGTCAAGACTTTGCTCCTATTCTTTCAGTGGACACACACTGGTGGCATATGATGTGCTTCAGTGAGCATCAATGAGTGACAACTCATACCCTGATTGTATTTCTTAGAGTGTATTCTATATAGAATATGGCTGATTTTTATTTCACTCAACATATATTTGAACGTTTTCAACAAGTTCATATAATTGTTGCTATTGGATCTGATTAAGTTGTTGTAGCCTTTGTTGCTTAGCATCCGTTGCTGCCTGTAAACATTGTCACTCGCCATTAGCTCATTGAAGAGGTCACTTGACATTATGAAGTGTCCTGTTTTGCTGTCATTTCAGTATAGTGTTAAAAGTGTTCACACTAATTACAAACAAAAAGTTTTATTTGGGTTCTGTTGTGTTGACTCCTTCATTTAATTTTGAGCACCCTGTACGAGAGGTTTGAAACACACCCACAAGGCCAAAAGACTTTAAATCCATCACGTTAAAACTTTCAAAATGGATGAGGATCATCATGGTCAAGGAATACAAAGAAATATATGATCCCTCGGTCAAAATTTTATAAAGCATGAAGGCTGGATCTGATGTGTTCTTCCTCCCACACAGAATCTAGCTGAGCTGCCCTCTGTTCTGAGTGCCACAAGCTGGGCAGTCCAGAGGAAAAGTTCTTGCTGGCCACCCAGGAGCTCTGGGTTAAATTCGCTGCCCACCCGGGAGCCCAGGGTTCAATAACCTGTAGGACCTCCAGAGACCAACCAGCCAAGCACCAGACTCATACCCCACTGAGCACCTCCAGCCCTGTGGAAAGAACACCCTAAGTGCAACGCCTGCAAATAAAACACCCCTCAGAGGGATAAAACCCACTGCCTGCCTCCTCATTCTCCCACCACAAAAGATAACTGGAAGAAGGGCATTGCCTGGAAGTAATAGCCTAAGAAATTGTACCTACTGGTGAGGAATAGTAGGAATGGGTTAAGTTTATGTTCTGGTCAGTAATATTTTGCCAGCGTGATGTTGACGTCTGAAGTCTGTGCTACTACGGATAAATATGCAATATAGAGGTAAAAGAAGTAATCCAGACAGGCAACTCCGTACCACTCGGTGTCTCCTGCTCATTTGTCAAATGACACCAATGCTTTTGGTGTGTGTTGGGAGGACCAAGTGACACTCTCATATTATGCTCCACTTAACTTCAGCATCAGGGGTGTTGGGCTTTTGTCCTTAACATTTTGTCACAAACATAAGTCCCACGCTTTTCAATGTTCTCTGAGGAGCCCTGTGCCAGATACTCAAAAAAAAAAAAAAAAATTCCCATCTGATTCACCTTTTCAACATGTTCCTTGCCACAGTGTCTGTCACCTCTCTGCTGGCCTCTGGCATTTCCACAATTACACACATCTTCTCATGTTGTCACATTCCTATTCACCTGGTATTTCTCAGTGTCTTTTTTATTGAATGTTTCAAAGGCTCCTCTCCAAAGGAAAAAGGTGAAGAGCACCAGACCTCTGGGAGACCAATTTTCTCCCTCTTGTTCCAAATGTGATCTCTCTCTGCTCGGACGTTCGAATTTCACCAAACAGCCTCTTTTCTCTCCATTACGAATCAAGTGTTGTTGTTCCTTCCTTTATCAAAGGCATGGCTTTTCTCTCTTGTACAAAGTCTTTCTCTCTTGATGACCTGCATTTACCCCCCAACAAAATGCCCTCTGTAGCATCAGGTGAATTAGTTCACTGCTCCATGGTCAAAAGAATTACACGCACTTCACTCCGAGTTTGCATACTTTACCGTATTGTAATTGTATCCAGTCATCATAGCAGCCTTCTCTAACAGTGCCATCTCACTGATGAACACCTCACACAAATTTCAGCATATGGCAACTTTGTCATTAAAGCTACACATAATCCTCACTGTAAATATTTAGCTGCAGATCTCCTTTCTTTTTCCTTCCACAGAGATAAACATAAATAAATATTGACTCTTGTTCCGATGTTTTCAGACATGATACTCTCATTCCTTTCTCATGCTGTGCTCTGCTGTCATGTTGGAAAGTGTGGAGAATCTTCAAATTTTCCATATCCTTTTTAGGACACTGGACTTTTAGAAGCCTATTAAAGGTACAGCCATATTAATGCTGCCCCACCAAGACAAGCACTTTATTCTGTAATTGCGGAGTTCAGTAATATTCAGAAGTTCATCAGGCCTCAACCCTCAGCCATCAGTTTCTCTTTCATCATCACTTGTTTTGGCCTAAAATGGTTTGAGGTGGTGATTCAGGGTGACCCTTAGCTTATTCGTTGCAGTTCACATTCTAAACCAAGTATACCTACATGTTCATCAGGCCACTACACCCTCCAACTATGAATTAATGAATGGAAATTAAAATACCACATTATTGTGACTTTTTCGCCTTTTAGCCCCCTTTTCTCCCAATTTAGTCATTGCCAATTCTCTGGTCTATTCCTCATCGCTTGCACAACTCCAGTGCTGGCTGGGGAGGGTGTAGACTACCATGTGTCTCCTCCACCACATTTGGAGTTGCTGACTGCTTCTTTTCATCAGAATGTGCCGGAGCATTTCTTGGTGAAGCTGTTATGGGTGTGGAGGTGCATGCTATCCATACACCCTTAATCTTGCACCCATCCCCGGCCAGCGAGATTTGCCATTGCAACAATGGTGACAGGATCCTATGACGACTTCAAAGCCAGGAACACTTTGGGTTGATGTGGATGCCTGGCCAAAACAGAAACACCACCGCTGTGAAACGGACCTGGGTCTCTGTGGCGGTGGACTGGTGGGCGTGTGTGTGTGTGTGTTTTACACCCCACCACTTTAATCTTACTAGTAGGAGGCAACCAACTCTCAAAATAGCCAGCTTTATAAGTGCGATTTATAAGGTATCTGACCACTTTGTTTCTCTGATCCATTTCTTTTTCAGACATTTTATGTATGCATTTGAGATCAGTGCAGAATGCAGTGCCATTTGGACTCTGCAGCTGGGTGATGAAACCTGATAAAACTGAACTAGGTCTTTGATCTGTCCAACCAAATTTGAGGCCTGGCTTAATTCAGTGACTCAAATGCTGGGAATCAGATGCTTAGCACTTCTGCATTTCAGTTTTGTTAGTTGTCTATTCTGTGTGTCCAACCTCATATACACTCACAAACAGTAATAGAGCACATTCTAACCATGTGTCAGTACTGGTGTTTGTCTACAGTCTCAAACATCAGTGTTGTAAAGACAACTTTCTAGATGTAATCTACAAGAAACAGCTGCTTCTTGATTGACTGCAATGCTTTGTCATTTACCAGATAGTGTTTCCTAATCCATCTGTTAACTACTACCAGACATTTGTCATACTTGTTTCAGTAGCACTACTGCATGACTATGCCTGATTCAAGTTTAGGCATGCAAATGACAGGATAAGACAAAAAATTCCTGACAAATTCCCCGTTTACACCTTGCATTAAGATGCAATTTTAGTGATCCAATCACAATTGGATAGCTCTAAGTACGTCCGTTTATACCTGGCTTTAGAATCCGTGTCTCGAGTGCCCACTTGAGATCGGATGTCACTCCCCCTCTCTATACACAAATAATCACGTAAATCATTTAATTTCAGGTTTGCTTTTTTGATTGGAGATAGTGCTCATGGCATGTGAGATGTCAGACAACTTTGCTGATCATTGATTGTTGTTTTGGGACATTAAGGCACATTAAGTTGTTTCCTTATGCTGGCGGTCAATGGAGAGGAAAACACTTAATGAGAGATAATGACCACACTCCTAGGATTTCGATTTTGATTTTTTGACAGGAGCAGGCGTTTTGGACAAGAGATGTCTGAGAGAAATTTGGTGGGGGGAGAGACTGGGCGGGAGTGGGCCATCTGGCCATCTCCTGTGCCCCTGTTCCAGCCCAAAAATATTCTTCAGCAATACCGACTGGCCTAACATATGAGACCACCATTCAAAAATAAAACGCTGTCATTAATAAAGAAAAAAAAAAAAAAAACTCATGCTGCAAAGAAGGGACATATGATCTCCTCTTAACTCTTAACAGATCTTATTTGTCTCCCATAGCAAAGAGTTCTTATTCACAAGGGCTGGATCAGTGAGAATGGTCCAGGAGGAGTCATCGCCATTTTGTCATTCACATGACAAAAACAGGTTTGCATTGACTCATTTTAAGTGTCAATGTGTGAGTACCACCAGGTCCTCTCTATCACTACAGTCTGTTAAATCACGTATTATCTCTTAGATAGATAAGTCGACGAACACAAAGGCAGCGATCTCAAAACATCTGATAGCAGGGGGCCTGAATTTCCATTTCATTTGCCTTCAGAGTTAAAAAATAACATGACATGATGTGAGTTTTGAATGCACACCAGATGGATGATTTTGTTTTGATCCTACACAAGCTGTTACCAAATTTAGCCTGCTTCATTTTGGGAGGAATATTCCAGAAGGGTTCTCACAACTCCGTGGCCAAACTCCTTATCTTAAACTACCGCCCGCTTGCCCTTTCTCTCTCTCTCTCTCTCTCTCTCTCTCTCTCTCCCCCACCTTCAAACACACAAGCACACAACACACACACATTCTTTTGAATTTTGCTGATTAAATGTTTTGATTCATAAACACATTTAAGCTGATTACAGATTTAGTTTTACTCAGCAAAGTTTTGCAGAGAGAGGGGTGTGTGTGTGTGTGTGTGTGTGTGTTGGGTAAATGATGATGGGGGGGGGAGGGTCTGCTGTGTATGTGTTTGTGGAGAGGATGAGTCAGTTTGGGGTATTAAGCACAGGGCTCGGCGAGTGAGGGTGGGAGTCGTTTTTATTGACGGCTCATGGCAACTGACTAGAAACACAATCAGGAAGAAGAGCCTAACTTTACTTCTGCTCCTACAAAGGCTTTGATCACTGGATTTTAATATTCATTCATTTTGCCATATCTCTCTCTCTCTCTGTGTAGGCTTTAGTAAGGTGAGAGGAGATGTGTCAACAGGTTGAGTCTCCTAACCCTGTTTTAAAGATGAATGTTTTGAGTTAAGCTGCAACCAAGCGTCTTACAATATTGAACACAAAATAGAGATATTCCATCACAGATAAGTATACAAACATTTTTACCCTTCTATAAACACCTGTGTAATTTATTATATTACCTCTCACGTTTGCAAAAAACAAACAAACAAAAAACACTGATTAACAATAAGATCCTAACCAGATGAAGTGAAAATGCTGACATTATTCTGAGACATATAAAATACATAAATTAAGACAATTAAAGTAACTTGGCCAGTGACACCCGCACCCCCCCCCCCCCCCCCCCCCCCCGACCAGTCTCTAGCTGCATTACTGTGTTTGTTTACACCAGTTTTCTGAAATGTAATCCATAGTACTGGAATCATTGGTTAAGCTGAAAAGAATGAACAGTAAGGATTTCTTAATTAAGTTCATCCAACAACAACACCACATATTTCCATTTTCCTTGGTATTACTTGGTATTTCCTTGGTATAACTTGGTATTAAACAACTAATGCCCGGTATTTTAAACTTTTTTTTTTTTAAACTTCCCCACTTGAAAGGGAAAAACTGGTTCCTTCTTTTGCATCCAGGTCATTTTTTTCCTTTGAGAAGGTTTTTGAAATAATTTTCCTTGCACATTCTAATTAATGTATTTATGTGAGGAGACCTCCACACTGTGTCCGCTCTCTTTTTTCCTTTTCCACCTTTTTCCCTCTTTCATCTGTAGGAGAGAATTGTGTGAGACAAAAAAAGAGAGAGAGAAGTTCTTTTCTTGGACCAGTTTTCTTCCGACACCCAATTCTTTTTTTTGCGCTTTCACAATACCCCTCGCCCAACCCCTTCAAAAAATAAATAAATTAACAAATAAAATTGTATGTCTTAAGGACATTTTCCATTACTGCAAATAAAATGAAATGAATTATAGTAATCTTATTTCAGTAAGCCTTTCGCTCTCTGGCTCTGTCTCTGTGAAGGTCCACGATGTGCAGGAGAACAGATGTGTCTCCAGGACCCTGCGCTTTTGACTCAGACACATCATCTGCTCATGTCATTTCAGTGAGACAGTCAAGGCCCCAATCCTCACATGTTATAAGTGAATCATCAAACTAAAAGGCCTGTGTGTGTATGTATGTGTGTTTGCAGAAAGGCATAAGGAACAGGAAGGTCAGTTAATATCAAAAAGGACAGTGAACTAAAAGATTAAGCTGGAGGACACTGTCTCTGACCTGCTTCCGGCAGTAGAAGGTACTAAAGCACACACACACACACACACACACACACACACACACACACAAAGAGAGCGAGCCTACAGCAGTGTCTTCTTAATTAATGCTCTGATGCATAGCTGTTTGACCCTGGAGTGTGTGAGGTGTGTGAAGTGTGATAGAAACAGCCAGGTAGATCTGTATACTGTTATATCGCAGACCTGACTGCATCATCATCATCATCCTCATCCTCACCCTCTGGCCCCACCCCACAGTTTGAAAGCCACCCAGATGATGAGGTGATTAAGTCGAAAAAGCTGTGGTCCTCCTCCCCGCCGTGGTCTGACAATCACAACCTCCACTCATCCTGCTGATTACAATCTGTCTGCCTCTTCTTCTTTTTTTCCCCTTTTCCCTGTCTTCCCAGCTTTGCCTGGGCTGTGAGGAGACGGAGGGATGAGTGGAAAGGTGGAGGGTTGTGTGTGTGTGTGAGTGTGTGATGGGATGTAAATCTGAGGTTATGGTCAGTATAGATATAGCACATAGATGTTTACTGATAGGATTTGGTCAAAGTCAGTGAATGAGTTACATTATGGAGCCAGAATCTGTACTCTGCCTCCAGTGACCTGCGTCAAACATGCAAACCTCAGTCACGTTATAAAAGGATAAACCAAACATGTGTACTAACTCTCTCATGCTCTCACACACAGACACATGCATGCACACACACACACACGCGCACACACACACACGCGCGCACACACACACACACACACACATACTGTGTGACATATTTAGGCATATTTACTGGTTGTGTGTGTTGGTTGTGGATGAAGGAGGACTGCCTTTGATCAGACTAACACTGTGTTTGATGTGAGATTTAGGCAGAAGACCAGGCAGGAGACTTTTGGAAACTACAGGATGAGGTGAAAGGCTGTACATCAGCGTGCTTTAAAACAGGGCTGAAAAAAAGACTGTGTCTGTGTGTATGTGTATCTTTAATGCCCAACTGTGTGTGTTTATATATGTGTGTGTGTGTGTTTGTGTGTGCTCACCTTTCACACCTGCGTGAATATACAGTATGTATATTTAATGTCTGTGTGTATCTATGTTTCAAGCCAGCCTATATGGATGTTCTTAATGTGTGTGTGAGTGACAAAGTGAAAGATTTCTGTCTAAATACAGAGAATAGAGAGTAAGCACGCATGCTCTTCTGGTATCAACACATCCACATTGGCCTATTTTGACTGCGCTAGTTTTCATCTTCCTGTTCTCTCCCCTATAGAACCTACAGATCCATAGAAAGAAGACACGGTAACACATGTATGCGGAGAGAAAGATAAATATGGGGAGATATTTAAGGAACATACAGACAGACATATGGGAATTGTATATGCATTAGTGTACCCACAAGTACAAAGCAATTTAATGCATCATTTCAAACAATTATTATGAAGCAATGGCAAAAGTTCATCGCATGCATAAACATATGAGATGGGAAAGCTACTTCTAAATCTTTGAGAGTTTTCTTTTTTCCAACTTTTTTCTCTTTATCATAAAGCTTCCATCTGCTGTTTATCAATGTCAAAAAATTCCCTACACATTTTAGAAGTGTGCTGAGATTTCTCTCTCTGTTGTTCTTTTTCTTTTCTTATTCCTCTGCTAATCTAGAATTATCTTTTATTAGATTGGCATGATGGGAATACCAACAGTGGTGGCAGAAAACAACTATCACCTTTCTGTAGCTCCTTAAAGCCTCCACCCTGTCTCCACACCCATAACCACATTCTCTTATATCATTGGCCCATCTCTGTGTTACCATATTCCCAAAACCCTTTGCTCTAGGAGTGAGAGAACACAAACAGGACACAAGCCACCACCCTTTCTCTAAATCAGTAACCACATTCCTGTATATCATTACCCGATCTCTGAGTCTCCACGTTCTCTTATGTCATTACCTGATCTCTGTTTCCACGTTCTCATATCATTACCCGATCTCTGTGTTTCCACGTTCTCTTATGTCATTACCCGATCTCTGTGTTTCCATGTTCTCTTATATCATTACCCGATCTCTGTGTTTCCATGTTCTCTTATATCATTACCTGATCTCTGTGTTTCCATGTTCTCTTATATCATTACCCGATGTCTGTGTTTCCACGTTCTCTTATGTCATTACCCGATGTCTGTGTTTCCATGTCTCTTATATCATTACCTGATCTCTGTGTTTCCATGTTCTCTTATATCATTACCCGATGTCTGTGTTTCCACGTTCTCTTATGTCATTACCCGATGTCTGTGTTTCCATGTCTCTTATGTCATTGCCCGATCTCTGTGTTTCCAAGATCTCTTATACCATTACCTGATCTCTGTGTCTCAAAGTTCTCTTATGTCATTGCCTGATCTCTGTGTTTCCACATTCTCTTACATCATTACCCGATGTCTGTGTTTCCATGTTTTCTTATATCATTGCCTGATCTCTGTGTTTCCAGGTTTGCTTATATTAGGCCATTGCTACAGGGTCAGTCAGCTCACTGAGTCAGGAGTTTCACCTCAGCTTCACAAAGCCTTGGCAAACCCAACAGAGCAGCAAGAGCCTTTAGGAAACAAGTGATACAATGTGTTTTTGAAGCAGGACGTCTGCACCTTACCCCTGTAACCAAAGTTTACATATATGACTGTTCCGCTCACTATGCAATAGCTGTGGGATGAAGACATCTGGGCCTTGTTTCTGCTCTTATCACTGCTCCATTTCTCTGCTGACGGTCCAGCACCGGGCCAGGCCCAGCGGACGAGTATCCCTATGCTCCACGCCTGTGGGCCCACTCAGACTCTCCCATTTTAATAAGGCCCACATGACCCGTTCCCCTCCCCGCCCTGTCTATGGGACTGCTGTTTTTTTTAAAAACCTCACATGCTTACGGCAGCAACACACACGGGGCAGTCAAGGTGAGCAAAGGGAGCAGTAGTGCAGAGAGAGAAAAAATAAGAGAGAGAGAGAGAGAGAGAGAGAGAGAGAGAGAGAGAGAGATAAAGGACTCACCCTCAATCCATCTTCACTTTGGATTGCAATTAGCTCTGTAATTAGAAACAAGGCTATGGTTTTGTCCGCTCCACGTAGCACACTGGCCTCGGAGGAAATCACAAACCACAGAGACTGTTCTGGCTTAGAGGGAATGTGAGAGAGAGAGAGAAAATGTACCATCACATTGATTTTTTTTTTCTCTTAATCAGACTCTCTTGTGCTGTTCCACAGCAGCACTGTGTGTGATCTCATTCTCCCTCATTTCAAAAACACAAGGCAAAGCAGCAAACAGAAAACATGTTAACATGCTTGTCCTTTTCTATTTCTCTTTTACAACCCATCGTCATTTCTGACCCAGGAGAAGACGATCTTAAATGACAAACATTGTTAGAAAGGACAGCACTCAATCACACTGACCATCCACAGTAGAGGGCTCTACGACAGAGATGACCATTACTGTAGATGCATTACTCACCACACACCCAGAGGAGTTTTGCCTTTTTTCAGGAAAGGATTTACCTGTCTTTGGGAGAAGGTCTGAGGTCATCTTCCATCTGACGGCTGGTAAAAGGTCGAGAGAGGTGTAGTTAATGGGTGGCATACAGCGAACAGCCATGGCCTTTAAGTGGCATGACTCCATCAGTGCCACCAATAAACCCAAGCAAACATTCCCTACTGCCCAAAACTAAAAAGGCAATGACCAAATATGTGAAGGTGCAGGACTGTGCGCGCACACACACACACACACGTGCACCCACACACCCACGCATGCACATGCTTGTGCGCGCGCGCACACACACACACACACACACACACACACGCACTCACTTATTTTATTTCTAAATAACCAAAACGACGAGTCATTTAAGGTCTTCCTTTAATATTGTGACCTTTGTGATATTATCATGCACTGACTGTCCATTCTCACTGTCTCTGATTCTTAAAATATTACTGAATGAATATTACATTCATTTAAATATTTAATAAGGCACGAAGACAAAAAAAAAAAAAGAAAAAAGATAATAATCATAATGTCACAATTAGATCATGACCTGAAAAACTTAATACATACAACAAACCAACTACAGCTGCTCAAACTCACAAACTCACAGGTAAACAGAACGCTGTCTTATGAACACCCGAATGCACTTAAAAACAAATAATATACAGTTCCATTATAAATATAGTGCAGTCCTTTATGGCAGTGTATTCAAATAATACAGAGGATAGGGTTATAACCGTGCTCTTTAACAGGGAAACACAGGAGAGCTCATACAATAAGGATTAGATTACATTATGACACAAACAAACAAACAAACACATTCCTAAACCCTCCACTCAAAAGGTCTGAATTTTACATGTTTATTTTCTGCTGTTTATAACTCTGTCTTTGGTGTCAGTTAGGCAGAACAACAACAACAATAACAACAATAAAAAAAATCCCTCTGCAAAAGAGCGCAGACCTTGTGTGGCCGTCTGTCTCAGCTGTAGCTCTGATGGGCTGTTTCGTGCCAGCTACACTCTGAAGACAACCGGCTCAGAGCAACTCATGACAGACCGCACATCAAATATGAATAAGACAAATACATTTTCGCAAAAAGCCAAGGCTGTAAATGCTTCATAAAATGAGCATCACAAGGCAAAATAAACACAAGCAATATTTTACAAGAGGCAGAGGAAACAAATAAACAAACAAACAAAAAAATTCAGTGCACAGTTTCAATTCTCAAAATCCACCACTGATTGATTGATTGATTGATTGATTATTGATTTCAGATAGGATCACCCTGATTTTTAAAAGTAATTTTACTGGGACAAATTTTGCTTTTTGAAAAAAATGTGCCCTGGAAAATTACTTTATTTGCTTGTGGGTAGAGTGTGAAAAGAATAAAACAAACAAATGAATAAACCAACCAAACCAAATCAAACCAAACCAATCCAAACCAGAGATGGCTGAGTTCAGGGGCTCTGGCAGTGTTGTTTTTTGACAGAGCTGTAGTCATTAAATTGATTTTTCCAGTCCAGCATGTAAGAGAGCCAGCGATGGAACTGAGCCCTCCAATGAGACTCTACTTCATCAAAACTCACTGGAGGAGAGAGAGAGAGAGAGAGAGAGAGAGAGAGAGAGAGACGGGAGGATTGGGGAGAGAGAAGATTAAGATCAGTAAAGCTCAAATTCACACCTAAATTTTACATTAGCACATCTGAAATATCACTTCAGACAAATGCAACAATCAGCACAGCAAAGGAAGAAAAAAATGAGACTGTCCTTCAACACCCTACAGAACCACTCACTGGTGTAGCAGCACTCACACAGACTGGTTTGCGTCTCTCACTGGAAACTCAACCCCATGTCTTTATCTGTATGCCTGAGCATGCAACAATCATGAAACTCCACTCTGTGCAATTCAGTCCTCCCCTTGCCTGCTCCCAAGCTCCTTTTCTCTGAATGAAACGTTTACCCCACTTCTCAAGGTCATGTCCCCTATGTAACACTCACTGCCTCCAAGGGAAGATTTACTGCCTCAGGTTCCTTCTTATAAGGAATAAACCAGCCTGTTGCTTAGTGTATGTGATGTTTGTTTTTAGCTGCCTTTTTTTTCTACCAGCCCTGGGTTTTGGAATAATCTACAGCCGGAAAAATGCTGAAAAGTTCTCTCTCTAATGTTCCCTCTCTCTCTCTCCTCACATAGCAGCAGCTCACACACCCCTCAGCTTACACTATGTTTGACTGACTGTTACAAAAGAAAAAAAAACCATTTCACGGTGTTTAGCTAAAAGGTTGTTTGAAGCAGCATTTATTTCAAGATGCAGTCACAGCTTTCTCAAAAACAAAGCCATGAACTATAGCAGAGATGCTTTCAGTGTCAAAATCATTATATACCTACATGACCATTACAGTGAGGAAAACTGTTTTTCAGACACAGCAAGGTATGTAAATATTTCAGTATGTCATGTTAACATTTTTAAGCATCTTTGACCAGAGTGGACAAAAACCATGTCAGCGAACATTGTTTATTCATTTATTTATAAAGAGAGAATACTGTAAAAAAGAATGAGATAGGCATGCAATAAAATGTTAATAAAGAATAAAGAGAGACAAACACAGTGTTCAGTCCCTTCTTTCTCATCCTTGTTGTATCTTTTTGGCTCCTCTTTGAAGTATAAAATAAATCCATCCTGATTCTTTACTAATACACTAATAATCAAACACATAACGTCATCATAAACACTGAGTGGTTTAATTCAAGATTCATGACAAAATTACAATTTGCAGGTCAAGTCACACAACCTGTAATCCCGTCCTATCCCATCATTATGCCCTGTCCCCATGCCCTATCCTCACACCCTGTCCCCACACCCTATCCTCACACCCTGTCCTCACACCCTGTCCTCACACCCTGTCCTCACCCCCTGTCCTCACACCCTGTCCTCACCCCCTGTCCTCACCCCCTATCCTCACACCCTGTCCTCACCCCCTATCCTCACACCCTGTCCTCACTCCCTATCTCCCCGCCCTGTCCCCACCCCCTATCCTCACACCCTGTCCTCACCCCCTGTCCCCACCCCCTATCTCCCCGCCCTGTCCCCACCCCCTGTCCTCACCCCCTATCTCCCCGCCCTGTCCTCACACCCTGTCCCCACGCCCTGTCCCCACCCCCTATCTCCCCGCCCTGTCCCCACCCCCTGTCCCCCCGCCCTGTCCCCACCCCCTATCTCCCCGCCCTGTCCCCACCCCCTGTCCCCACGCCCTGTCCCCACCCCCTATCTCCCCGCCCTGTCCCCACCCCCTATCTCCCCGCCCTGTCCCCACGCCCTGTCCCCACCCCCTGTCCCCACGCCCTGTCCCCACCCCCTATCTCCCCGCCCTGTCCCCACCCCCTATCTCCCCGCCCTGTCCCCACGCCCTGTCCCCACCCCCTATCTCCCCGCCCTGTCCTCACGCCCTGTCCCCACCCCCTATCTCCCCGCCCTGTCCTCACGCCCTGTCCCCACCCCCTATCTCCCCGCCCTGTCCTCACGCCCTGTCCCCACCCCCTATCTCCCCGCCCTGTCCTCACGCCCTCTCCCCGCCCTGTCCTCACGCCCTGTCCCCACCCCCTGTCCTCACCCCCATATCTCCCCGCCCTGTCCTCACGCCCTGTCCCCACCCCCTATCTCCCCGCCCTGTCCTCACGCCCTCTCCCCGCCCTGTCCTCACGCCCTGTCCCCACCCCCTGTCCTCACCCTCTATCTCCCCGCCCTGTCCCCACACCCTGTCCCCACGCCCTGTCCCCACCCCCCTATCTCCCCGCCCTGTCCCCACGCCCTGTCCCCACCCCCTATCTCCCCGCCCTGTCCCCACGCCCTGTCCCCACCCCCTATCTCCCCGCCCTGTCCCCACCCCCTATCTCCCCGCCCTGTCCTCACACCCTGTCCTCACCCCCTATCCTCACACCCTGTCCTCACACCCTGTCCTCACAGCCCAGTCCCCATGCCCTATCCTCACACGCTGTCCTCACCCCCTGTCCCCACGCCCAGTCCTCATACCCTGTCCTCACACCCCAGTCCCCATGCCCGTCTCCCCACAACCTGTCCTCACAGCCTGTCCCCACACCCTGTCCTTATGTCCTACCTTTATATCATTCCCTCTCATTTCCGTTGGCTGAAAACTGCAAACGGGGTAAGGAGACAGTGACCCCCACAGAAGCCTCTGAAGGATCAACGGCTCGAACAATACTCCTTCCCTTGGATGTGTTCTTCAAGAGACTAATACATTGAACACAAACCTCATTCTTTTTCTGTTCGCTGAAATGTCAGCTGGCCATTTCACGCTGTAGCAGCTTTTCCCTGGTAGCTTAAATTCAGATTTCTCAGTAGATTCTAAAAGTGAAAAGTTAGTCAGAGTGGTGTTTCTTGTGAAGAATTTTTACGGATGTCTTTCTGAAAATTGAAACACGTCAGCATTCCATTTATTAATGATAATGTCATACTCTTCAAACATCATTATCATTAACATTCCCTGTAGTGTGCAGCAGATTAAGAAAAAACCTTTTACAAAGTTACACAGTTATTTCAAACCAGGCAAAACATCTGTCAATCAGATTAATTAATATTTAGACATATGATGATACTGACTTCAAGTCATGATTTAGAGGGTTTTTGACTGAAAGACCTGTGCATATAATTTTAACGAAGAAAAAAATATATCTTGAGGTTTATTTCTGAAAATCTGAACCTCACATTCTTAACATCAACCTGTGTGAAGGGCTCTCTAAAACAGTGGTGTTGTTTTACACAGCTAAAGGAGCATATTGTTTATTCTCTGGACAGGAATATCACACAATAGTATACTGTATAAGGACATGGTGGCGCAGTGGGTAGCACTGTCGCCTCACAGCAAGAAGGTCTGGCCTAGCGGCCAGGGTCATTTCTGTGTGGAGTTTGCATGTACTCCCCATGTCTGCATGGGCTTTGCTCCAAAGGCATGCAGGTTAAGTGAATTGGAGACACTTAATTGTCCCTAGGTCTGTGTGTCTACCCTGCGGTCACCAGTCCAGGGTGTTTCCCTGCCTTTCGCACTGGGATAGGCTCCAGCACTCGCTGCGACCCTAAATAGGATAAGCAGCTTGGATAATGAGTGAGAATGAGTGCATCATATATCATATTTCATTCTGAAAATGAGTGAGTACACTGTATAATGGGGATACCAAAGATGTGGTTATGGCACTGTTGTTCTACCATACATAGATTTTCCCATCATCCCTGCAGTGTGAGTGACCATCACAAACACAGAAGGACTGACTGATTAGCTGTTTACACACTACAAATGTGGACATGAGCAATAAAGGAACCAAAGTTCCCACTGGTGCAAAATATACATATACAGTGCATATGGAAGGTTTTCAGACCCTTTCAAGTTTTCCACATTTTGTTATGTTTCAGACTCATCTTAAAATGGATTCAATTCATTTTTTTTTCTCATCAGTCTACACACAATACTCCACAATGACAAATCAAAAACAAGTTTTTGGAGTGTTTTGTTAATTTATTCAAAATAAAAGACTGAAATATCCCATTCACATAAGTATTCAGACCCTTTGTTATGACACTTACAATTGAGCTCTTGTGCGTCCTGCTTCTATCAATGGTCCTTGATTTGCTTCAACAACTTCATTAGAGTCCACCTGGGCTTAAATGAACTCATTGGACATAATCAGGAAAGGCACACACCTGTCTATATAAGGTGTCACAGTTGATGGTGTATGTCAGAGTGAAAACCAAGCCATGAGGTCGAAAGAATTGTCCGTAGACCTGTAAGGTGGGATTGTGTCAAGACACAGATCTGGGGATGGATACAAAAAAAAATTTCTGCAGCATTGAAAGTGCCCAAGAGCACAGGAGCCTCCATCATTCTCAAATGGAACAGATCTAGAACTACCAACAGTCTTCCTAGATCTGGCCGCCCAGACAGACTGAGTAATTGGGGACAACGGGCCTTGGTCGGACAGGTAACCAAGAACCCAATGGTCATTATGAATGAGATCCAGAGCTCCTTTGTGGAAATGGGAGAACCTTACAGAAGGACAACCATCAGTGCATCACTCCACCAATCAGGCCTTTGTAGCAGAGTGGCCAGATGGAAGCCACTTGTCACTTGTGCTGGAACGGTAGCGAGCGAGTAGAGTGTTGGGCAGTGAGTATACCTCACTCCCCCCACACCTTAAGGGGCGTACTAGCGACTAATGCTAGCGCCCATGGGTTTTAGCCTCCTTGCTAGCGCGCCCGCCTCCCATCCCGAGGGTCGCCAGTTCGAGTCCAGTGTGAAACAATGCAGAGCGGTAACACAGGTGTCATAACAAAGGGTCTGAATACTTATGTGAATGGGATATTTCAGTCTTTTATTTTGAATAAATTAACAAAACACTCCAAAAACTTGTTTTTGATTTGTCATTATGGAGTATTGTGTGTAGACTGATGAGAAAAAAAATGAAGTGAACCCATTTTAAGATGAGTCTGAAACATAACAAAATGTGGAAAATTTGAAAGGGTTTGAAAACTTTCCGTATGTACTGTATATACACATATAAGTATAATATCATTTAGCATCCAACATTCACTACATTAGTTTGTATCCAGAAAAATGCACCATCATTTCCAGAATATGTCAGCATCTCCCTAAATTCAAGCTCTAGCAGTGAATCTCCTATTTAGCACTATTTGGTCTGAATACAGCACTCCTCCGTTACTTTCACCATGTTATCCTGCGAAGTTAAATTCTGAAGTCAAATTATTTGAGTTTCCCAGAGTTTCTGCAGTGTTTGGTAATGATGTCAGAACTGTTACATAACAGGTTCATTACAGCACCTATAAACACAGCTGTACAGTGACTGCAATGTTCTTAAAAATTGCAATGTTCTTAAAGCAATGCTAAGAAGAAAAAAAATCCCTTTTCTTTTGCTTTTCTGTCTAAGTCAGTCTTCTTTTTGCCACCCCACCCCCCACCCCCTTATTTCTTTCTTTTGCGTCTGAGACAGGGAGACAACATCCCCCTGTTATGAGGAGTAAAGCTGTATCTGGCATTGCCTGGCCACAGACTGCCACTGTTTGATTTGATTTCCAACAGAGAGTGACGGAACTCAAAGTTACATTCTCTTTATTTAGAACAATCCAGGGTGGAGAACCGCTATGTTTAGTTCCCCTCTTCTGTCATGAAATTTCAAGAACAATTAGCTAACACTTAAAAAAAACAAACAAACAAACAAAAAAAACCCCTTGCTTAAATATCTTGAAAAATTCCTATTATGTCGAATAGAAAAAAAAAAACCAAAAAACATGGTGATCACCATATTAAACGTATTTTTCATTTCTCAGAACAGCTCAAAACAGTGTTTCAGATGCAATTAATTTTTGATTTCAGTGCTAAATTCTCGTCAGGGCGCTCAAATAGTAACAGATTTCCAGAGCATTCCCTGTGACACCTTGCATCATAAACAAGCAGACAACAATATCAGCACAGAAAGTGATTGAGAGAAAACAGAAGAATATTTCAGCTTTCACATAGTTTCTTTTCCATACATTGGCTTAATGTATGTTTTATGGTACTGTTTTTAAATGATCTTTGTGTAAGCGAGTGCAAGAGAGAGAAGAAGAGAGATGCAAAGAAAGTGTGTGTGTGAGACAGACTATGTGAGCATGACTGTATGACTGTGTGTGTTTGTGTGTGTGTGTGTGTATGTGTGTGTGTGCACGCACCTAAGGTGAGCGCGTGCGTGTCTGTGTGTACAGTTAGGAAAGACAAGGGGGAAAGCTAGACTGATACATAAAGAGAACAAAATTCATTTAGGCAACGACCATTGTTAGCCTAGGTGCAAAATGGAATTGATTCATTCCATCCCAGTGTCAAATTCAATTCCACTCCTGAACGCTACATAGTCTGGTTCTCTGGTTCTATCCGCACATTCCACTCCTGATGACAGATAGGCCAGAACATCTACGGTATCATTCCTGCATGCTGCTGCACGCCACCCTGCAAAGACACTCTGAGGAAGTGATCAAACTGCTCTGGGTTGGCCTGAGTGCATGGATATAGTTGTTTATCACTGGGTTTGGCCCCTCTCTTTTAGTAATACACTTTGGTTTCTGCCTGCAGGCTGTAAACACTAAAGAAGCATCACACTGTGTGATCTGCACACTTAAATGAGCTTGCTAACTACAACAAAATGCTCCAGCAGCTTGAAGATGGCTTTTTGCCTCAAATGCCATTACATTTAGAATGAGACCCCATCCTCAACCAAAGAATCACAACAGACTCACATCAAGCTTTCCCTGGTGTCTCTGACCACTTCCACTGACTTATCTTAGACTAATTAGTTGAATAACAAACCAGTGTGACTCAAAACTTGACCTACGGGGACTGAAACTCAACAAACACGTAACGCTGATACTAAAAATTCACTAATTTCATCAATTTCTCTCTTCAAAAGCTGTGGAGGATCTGTGTATTGGCCTTGCATAATTATGTGTGTGAAGGGGAGTTTAGGCATTATTCATGTCCTAATAACTGTGGAGCTATAAGCAAAACGCTGACCCTGCACCCACACAGCGTGCTCCAGCTCAGCTCCTGCTTCCAAAGGCATGACAAGAAGGGCCCGAGCAGGGCACAGGAGACTGAGTGTGAAGAGAGAGCTACTTCAGGAGGAGGCACTGTAATATCCAGCAGAGCGGTGGGGGTGGGGTGGAGTAGGAACTAAAGAGGACATATTTGTGTGTGAGTGTAAGAAAAAGAACATTTGAGCGTGTGGTTCTGTGTGCATGTGTGTGTTCGCGCGTGTGTGTGTGTGTGTGTGTGTGTGCGCGCGCGCACCAGGGTGGGAAATAAGCACCGGCTACCAGCCAAATGCTGGTAAAATATGAAAGTGGCTGGTAGTTTTAAGACACAAAATAATGATTTACTATTGAGTGGCTGGTGAATCTGAACATTTATCTGTCTGTGGCTGGTAGATGTTAACATTTTAAAAAGTTAATTTCCCACCTTGGTGTGCGCATGCGAAACAACAATAAATGAATACATACATAAATAAATACAGGAAAGGTTAGACACCCAGGGAGCCCTTTCTCTCTCTGTCCTCCATCTTTCTCTCATCCTCCTTACCCAGTCTCTCTCCTTCTCTGTCTCTCACTCACCTGTAACCTCCTGTAGTTTGGGAAGGAAGCTGCCCCAGAACTTGCACTGTTGAGCCCTTAACATCCGGAGTGTCTTGGGTGTACTGGTGTTCAGGGTAATGTACTCCTGCTGCTCCAAAGTGAAAAGCGGCCAATCAGAATCCTCCAGGCTGGGGTTCCTACAATACCAGCCAGAAAAGTTGTTCCCAGACAGGTTTCATCAATACTCACCTGGGCCACTATTACACTGCTTTCCGGAACAATCAATGAAAAAAAAATCAATACCTGAGACTTTCAGCTCTTAAAAATATCATGTAGTTTGGAACCTCTATACATATACAAATATGTACATACACCTTCTAAATTTGTTTTGCTGTTTTGGCCAACACAAGTGGATGCTACTGATGGCTCCTAAATGTATAGATAAAATCAGTAGGTACAAGTCAATTCATTGTCAAAGCATCCACTTTCTTAAAGGAAAAGTACACTCGTGCAGTTCTGTGTAATTTGTGCAGTTCTGTGTAATGTATTTTTTTCTTTTTGATGAAAAATACAATATGGAACTAAAAAACAAACCCAAGATGCCTGTGAGGTACAGACAAACACCCTCACATTGGGATTCTGCATGCCAAGCCTCTGAGCTGACGTGGATTTTTAGAAACTCACCCCTTTCTAGCAAAGTTGGCCCAGCGTCGCATGATCCGCCTGCTCATGGCCACTTCCTCCTTCAGGTATCCCAGGGTGCTATTCAGCGGCCTCCCAAACACAAAACCGATCTCATCTCCATGCATCACACCTATCCACTCCGGCCAGGGGCTGACTGAGGCACGGTGCTCGAAGTGGTACACCCTCGCTCTTCCACCAAACTGTGTATACAGGCGGGCGAAGTCCAGCAACGGGCATGAGATGTAATGGTCTCCCACCAGCCAGCCAAGCGCGTCTCGGTTTTTCTGGCCATTCCGTTCATCTGTCCAGTCGGTGTACTGAAAGGCGACAGCTTCCAGTGCCATCTGGCTGAACCCAGGAAGGTTCCAGGTAAGACCCTCCATAAACTGTTCCCGGTCTATCAGACTCTGGTGGTGAATAGAGAAACCAGGAGAGCCATAGACCAGGAAGTAAGTGCCCTCATCTCTGTTGACACCCAAAAGGATGTCCGTCTTCAGGAAGCGCCCGGACTGTATTAAGAGCTCGGGCATTTCCAAGAGGAAATCACCATCTACAGTGGCAGTAAAGGGATGGCCCATAGGCATTAGAGCGGGGACAACACTCGACTGGTGTTTGATGATCTCCTCTGGCTTCACTCCCTGTAAACAAGTCTCCACCTCATCAGCAGAAGGACCGAGGGGACAGTCCAGAAGGCGAGCGAGAGTGAGCGAGCGGTTCCAGATTTGCACTGGTTCGACAGCCGGCCACACAGCATTGGGTGTACCACTCTGGAGGATAGCCCGGTTAAACAGGCCTTGGCTGCCAGGTGACAGGAGGTGGAACCCTGCAGAGGCAGCACCAGCACTCTCCCCAAACAGTGTGACAGAAGATGGGTCTCCTCCAAACGAGGCCACGTTCTCAGCCACCCAGCGCAATGCCAGTCTTTGGTCCAACAGCCCAGCATTTCCCCTGATGCCTTCACTCTCAGGGAGTGAAAGGAACCCCAGTGCGCCCAGTCGGTAGTTCATAGACACCACCACCACATGCTCCAGCTGGCTAAGGAAGCGTCCATCGTATACGTCCAGGGAGGCGGTGCCTGTGGAAAACCCACCCCCGTAGATCCAAACCATGACGGGCGATAAGGGCATAGTTGGTTCCTGAAGGCCGGGGGAGGGTGTCCACACATTCAGATACAGGCAGTCCTCATTCATCCTGGTGTTAGGGTTCCACATCTCCGCCCCCGTGAACCCTGGGAACAGTGCGTCTATTTGCTGATAGCAGGAGCTGGAGAACTGGGTGGCTTCTCTCACGCCCTTCCAAGGAGCTGGAGGTTCGGGTGGTCTAAAGCGAAGCCCGCCTACAGGAGGTTTGGCATACGGAATTCCCAAGAAAGTGGCCACAGGCCCAGAACCACCCGGTACCGGAGCCCACATTCCCCTAACTCTGCCACTGGTTGTGGAGATGACCAGCTCATCTTGCCCTGCTGTTGACTCGAGATGAAGGAGGAGAGCCAGGAGCGTCAGAACCACACAGACATGAGCCCACACCATGGTGTCCTCGCGTCTGATACACAAGCAAAGACAATTAGATGTAACGAGGCTATTGAAAACAGATTTTAAAAAAACACCCCTATTAACAGTTAGCAAGACAGCAGTGAGTAATTGCTGTTTTCTTCCATGTTGCTTTTGTTACGTATCCCTCGCTGACATTCCATCTCTAATATATTACACAACAATGACAAAAACAACTGGGTCAGAGAGAGAGAGAGAGAGAGAGAGAGAGAGAGAGAGAGAGAGAGAGACAGACAATGACACTTTGTTGTGTTTGACTGACTCCAGATGGAAAGGATGATGGAAGAGACAATCCAAACGTTCTCAGTGACTCATTCGGTGTGATACAATCCCCTGCTCACACTCGCTCGCTCTCTCTCCTGGACACCAGATTACTCAACTATGGCCCCCACCCCACTCAAAAAATTGATTTCTAAATTTAGTAGTCTTGATTGCTTGTTGTGATAGCGGGTGAATCCCTCTTGATTAATACCGCCTGTCTGAGCCAGACAGATCCTCCCAGAAGGCCACGGTCTTCAGGCTGACACAGCCAAGGATGCGGGGAGACCGTGGTTTCTAGGAAATGAAGAATCAGACAAACTTCATCAGCTGACATATTGGCATTTTTGGGGTCTCATCAAGGTCTATTTTATGAGGAGAAACCACCAACCCACCCCAACACACACACTTCTATCTTTAATTTCAAAATGGCAGAAATATTTTGATAAGCTTAATAAAGCGGAACAACTCAAGTATTTATGGCCAGAGCTGTGGATGTAATAGCTGACAGGCTGTGAGAACCACTTCATGGCTTCAGCCCTATCCTGGAGCCAATGTTTACACTTACAAGTATAAACAGAACAAAACAGGGGGAAATAAATCTTTTACAGGCTATTTTTGGATAAGCACTCAAAGCTAAGCCCGCATTAGTAAGTTGCCGTCCTCCAGAATCAGTAGGTAAGAGAAACATTTATACCCTTTTTTAAGTAACATTAGTGTACATGTAATTAAATTAAAGCTAGATAGCATTTCCAGGGTCCAGTTCTTACAACTCACTCTAAAATGACTCGGAAGGGCAAAGTCTAGCATATACTTCAACATTATACTTCTAATATCCTCATACTATATCGCTGAATCTACCCTTTACTACCTACCCTAGCAAAATCTTATAATTTGACAGCATAGGGGATTTATGATCAACCAGCTCAAAGGACAACCTCATACTGGGATAGCTGAATCAAAGTTAGATGACAGAGGGACCTTACTCCAAGACCTGTGTGTGTGTGTGTGTGTGTGTGTGTGGATACCCCCATTTCAGCCTGTTTCATGTGTGAACAGTGTAGAGAGAAGGTGAAGAACAAGTGATGACTAAGGCACACAGGGGCTTTTAGACACACAGTTAACAGCGGAAAGAGAGGCAACCACACAGCAGTTTTGTACATAAATATGATGACATTTTACATATTTTCACACTTCCTGCATTCCAAGATCTAAATCAATCTGAATCCTTTGGGAAGATGTGTATGATAGCCAGTGACCATAGAGTGTATCTCTTCATCCAGGCAAAAAATAACCTTCACTGAATGTATTAGGTCAGAGTGAAAGAGAGGGGAACAGAGTGACAGAGTGGGAGTGGGGGGGGGGGGGGGGGGAGAGAGGATAGGGGGAACAGGGTGGGAGAGAGAGAGAGAGGTGAGGGGGGGCAGAGTGGGAGAGAGGGGGAGAGAGAGAGACAGAGAGAGAGTGAGATGAAATGACTCCTCCACACAAATGACCAAGAGAGGACTGATAGATGCATGATCAGGATGGCAGGTCCACACACACACACACACGCAGGACAGAGCAAGTCTGCACGCGCACGCACGGACACAGGACTGAGCAGGTCTATACAAAACTCCACTGTCAGTGGCCAAGTTATTTTTTCTTTGCTCTAAACCCTCTGCCACTCCTATACCCAAAACCCAACCACCTACTCACAATTACCTAGACACAAACTGCTACGCTCGCGCACACACACACACACACACACACACACACACACACACACACACACACAGTACAAGTGTAGTCATTCAGAGGAAGGGCTGACTGCTGTGGTTAACTCCAGATTGGACTGAGTGGAAGCAGCTGCTGTGATACTCAGATCCTTGTCTTCCATTACTCTTCCAGGGAGAAACACTGCGAGACATTAAAACAGTACTCTGCTTCAGTATCAGCCAAAACGACCGACATGGTTCAAACTGCTCACCGTTATCGTCTCTGGTATTCAACATCACCAGAGAAACTGTTTTGGCAATGAGTGGATGTGCGCTGCAGTACTGAAGGAGCAAATCTGGGTCTGTATTAAAACTGTATTTAGCATTCTCAGTACTGCTCAGTCCTGTGCAGCTTTCAACACTACAATCACAGCAAACAGGATAGGTACACTGAAATAGTGTGTATTCACTCCATCTACATGCATTCTTCTCATCACACATATCACGGTGATCACGGTCACATTAAAACACAAACCACACAAAGTAGTAAAGCATTCACACATGTGAAACACATTTGACGCATCATTTTCTAATACTCAACACATATCCAGGACAAGATTCAGACTTGTCTGAGATGTATTCTAGATTGTTCTGTCAGCATCTCTCTGTCTAAACACACACACACACACACTCTACACTCAAAAGTTCTGAACCTACCAACAGAGTCCATCACTAATTATGAAGAGAAGCAAACTGGACATTTCTGAGAAGAACTGAACAGTTGAGAAAAGAATTGGACATCTCTGAGAAGATCTGGACAGCTTGACGGAAAGCACAGGACCACAGACTGATTCACTACCATATCGTCTTTTCCGGCATTTTCTTATCAACCTCTAAATGCCAAAAAACGATGAGTAAAAACTATTTGAGAATGAGTCAGACATGCAGTTGTCTGTGGCAGAATGGAGGATAAGGCTGTTCCTCTGGCCAACTGACTTATATCTGTGTTTCTCACATCAAAACATGACACAGTTTAACACAGGCTTAGATCCTCACAAGGCCCACGTACACATGCCACCACCACCATCACCATCACTTTATCTTGATTTATAATAGGAACCCGTAAAAAATTATGAAATTTATTCTGTTCTACATTTACGTTGAAATTATAACGGAATTTATCTTGCATTTACTGTTTATTGTTTAGTGTGCATTCATTATTTCATTAGTGGGTCCCTCTATAGGAGAAACAGGAATAAAGTTTATTTAAGATGGTGTGGTGACGCGGGCCAAGCGGAATAGACACGAGCGGAAACAGTTTTTGACCATGTTTGCACAACCAAGCCAGACATGTGGAACCAGTGAAACTTTGGATGGACTTCGAGTGTATTTTTTCAGTTTTACATTCATTCTATTTTGCAAATAAATTCAACAAGAGGAACAACAATAATGCATTTTTATTTTTATTATAACATGCGTCAAACAATTGCACCCGACTCCCACTGAAGTGGATAATAGTGGGAAAGTTTAATGGAACATAGGAAACAAAACTTAACCTGCTTTTACCACTACAATCATCATCACCATCTTCACTATTACCAGCATCATCATCACCAACGGCTTCTTCTTGGTCTCCTTTTTCAATAATAATAATCAACATCATCATCATCATGAGGTTCAGAAAATATGCAAAACCAACACATACATACACACACACACACACACACACACACACACACACACACACACACACACACACACGCAGGATCAAACAGGGTTATACAACAAACTTTCCTCTGTGATGGAGCAAGGGTAGCTCTGGACTGCCTATTTTTATATGCCGGTGATTTCAGTGCTATAGCATTATGTTCATATTCAAAGAGAGGAGAATGAGACATGCAGGCGAACACCACGCCACCGAGGACTCTGGGCTCTAATTGAATAAGGAGCCAGTGTCCGGTGATAAAATTACATTGTCCTGGAGCATGGCCAGTGTCTGAGGAAGGACAGCATCAGCCCGGTGACTTCAACACTATCACAACAAACCAACAGCCACTGGCAAAAATATCTGCTCCTGTTTCAGAGGGAGTAAACAGACCACACCAAGGTTAACAAGAGTGGAGAGATTCAGAAAAACAGAGAGAGACTGAGAGAAAGAGCAAGAAAGTGTCAAAGAGATAAATAGCATAGAAAATAATGATTAAAGAATGTGAGGCAGAGAGAGAAACAGTGAGGAGAGAAAAAGCAAAAGAAAGAAGACACTGAAATGAAAGAGGAAAAGAGGGCTGAGAATGAAAAAAGCAAGAGAGATGGAGAGACACAGAGAGAGTCAGAGAAGTCCAATCACTTCTTTTGGGAGTGTGAGCATGCAGCTGTTGTGAGAGAAGCCAGTTCACAGATTAGAGCAGTGTGACCTTGTAAAGCGACACGTCTATGGCCATGCCAGAGTTATTACACAGTCTGCTCACTCACACACACACACACACACACACACACACACACACACACACACACAGTCTCCTCTCACAGCATGGTTCTGCTGCCAACCTGGCCCAAGAGCAGCCAGAAAACTCACTCTCTCTACCACTCTTACTGCCACAGACAGACACACACAATCTCACGTTCTCTCTGTCTCTGTCACATACACACACACAACCACACATATGTGTGTGTGTGTGTTAAGGTAATGGAATGGAGCACAGGATGACAGAATGACAGTATCAGGTCAAGGCAATGCTACACCCCCCCCCCCCCCCCCCCCAGTCTCTGGCTAGTTCAATACACATCACTTAGTTTACAGCTACTTTTGTGCCTAATGGCTATAGCCATGGCTACAAGCAGTAGGTTTTTAGGTTTTAGACTTTAGGACAGTTTGAGCATAGACAGGAGTTTGCCAGCCTCTGAGTGTGTGTGTGTGTGTGTGTGTGTGAATGTGTGTGCGTGCAGTCTATTTTAGCAAACCATATTCAGTAGGAGTGGGTGTGCAGATGTGAATTGGATGCAGTTGAAAAGCATTCTCATACATATGTGGGTGGAAACACTCTGCCATATTTTCACTGCTTGTGTTATTCTTTGTGTTGGGATGTTTCTGCTCTTTGATGCATTATGGTAAAGAATTAGCACCTCGTGGCCAAACCTTGAATGTGGCAAGGAAAGAAATGAGACGAGAGAGAGAGAGAACAAGAACGAGAACCATGAAATCAGCAAACCTAAAATCAGTTTTTCTTAGGACAGATGTGAAACGATGGGATAGTGATAAAAGAGAGACTGGCTGGTGATGAGATGGACACACCAACCAATAACAGATAAAATGACTAAGAGGGACAAAAATGGTTAATAGATTAGAATTAATGAAAACCACGCGCCTTATGTTTAAATAATTGCGTTTTGACATCTTTCTATTCTCTTTAATCATTAGGCGTTGATCATCACAACTTACTGTATAACAACAACATACATTTACATTTTACCAACTCTTGTGTTATCTTTAAAAAGAGAAAGAAAAAAAAAACATCTGTTCAGTGTGTTTGATTTGTAGAAAGTCTACAACATTAAAATAGAAGCACTGGGCTGAGACGACAAAGTTAAAACCACGCTCTAGGAACGTCACCACCTGACTCCATGGACTCTCACGTTGCTAAAATGAGTGGAGTCTTTGGCCCACACGCTCTGTATAGCGAGCGGCAAATTATGACAAAACGTCGTCGAGTTGTATTAACCACTCTCTCTGCAACTTTGAATGGTTGTATAAGCTGTTTTTTGTTCGGACGTTGGATATGGAACAGAGACAATCGACTGATAAGAACGCCATTATAAATAAAGAACAGTTCGTATTTAAACCGAACCTTGGTCAACTTTTCATGAATATCCCTCACATCTTAATCTGCATCACATTGCAACAGGATATTAACACAAGAGGCTTGGGGAATGTATAAATGCATAAATTTAGAAGGCATTCAATTCCTGCTATTTTCAGACAGATAGTAATGGCAAACTACCAAGACATTAATTCCACGCGACTATAAAAGGATACAGGCGTGCGTTTAAGAGCTTGTATCAACTAAAATGAACGCACAATGCAGATTAAGAACAAGTCAAGGAGGAAGAAATGCTGCACTCACCCTTTCAGACTGGGCTCGCTTCTTCATATACCGCAAGAAACGTATTAGACTATTCGCGGATTTATTTAGCGGTGCTCGGACGCTTCATTTGCCTTCGTTTCAACAGCTGCGTTTCTCACCGGTTGCCCTCCTGACTACTGGAGCAAACCTCGCGAGGGTTTAGGCAATTTTGACTGAGTGGGCGCTTACTGGATCCAGAACACCTTACAGAGCTGCAAAAGTAAATGTTTACCCGTGGGGTGGCTTGTGCGAACTTACAATCAGGACCATTATGAAGCGCATGCCTGTCCAATTTTACCCTTAATCACAAATGCGTCTTGGATGTTTTGCTCCGTTATCAGTGTCACATCAATCACACAGAGTAAACGGATTTCTAACAATCCTTAACTTGGTTTCTTCTGGTTAAGCGCTGATCAACAGTAAATATTGTGCGTTTGCAGTAGGAGCCATTAGCAGCAGAGAAGCATATTTTGGATCAGTGTGTGTTCTTTAAGATGGGAACATGTGATCTGGCCTCTTGACACACTTGTTGCCTGTGTGGAAACAGAGAGCACAATTGCTGTGCCTTGAATCCGTGGTTGCCTCATGGAACAGTTAAGATTGTGACAATGTAAACATTTCTTTCAGAGACCTGAGAAGTACTTTTGGAGACCAGGCAAAAAGTGTGCTGTCTGTCACCCGGTCGTGTACAGTGGTTGTTGGCCCAGGCATGGGGTGACTGATGAGGACTGCCTAGGCTTCATATCCATCTCTGATTTATCATTTAAGGAATATCTGGACCTTGGTCATGACAGGCTGCCCCTGTAATGGTTTACCAGTCTGAAGCTACTGCTATGACTGAACTATACAAACTGATTGGGAAATCACTCAGTCTGTGGATGCAGCCCAATGGAAATTTGACTGTTAATTTATCATGTGAGAGCCATACATATTGTAACAAGCATGATGACGTAGTCTGCATGTGACTAAACAGTATAAGAACCCTGCCGCACACAGGTCGTGTGTGTCTGGGAAGGAGACATTACAGCCCTGAGCGGTGGTTTCCCTATCTGTCTGTGCCCCAAATAAAGAGCCGTTGCTAAGCTGCCCCAAGTCCATGTGTCTGTGTCAGTTCATGCCGCACAACAGTGTGTTGCCTCGTTTCTTCTCCTCACACCACCCTGACGGTCCAGCTCGGCAGAGCGGAGCAGGGACGAGCCTTCCTGCCTACATCCCTGAATGCCCAGCGCCGCCAACAGATTGTCTCAATATGAAGGACTTTAGGCCTGAGATATCACACATCTTAATAGGTCCTTAAATGACCAGTTTACAGTGTCTCGTTTAGGGATGCAACAGTACATGGTATGTTGTCGAAGCGTTCGGTATGCCCCGATGGTTCAATACACATATGTGAACTGTGATATTACAGTATGCCTGTCATTTTCCTATAATTTCCAAAACTTGCTTATTGTGCTGCAGACTACACGCACGTTGTACAGATCCACGGAGCATCTCTGGAGCCTATCAGAATTTCCCTGGATCCTATCAGCACTCTGATACAAATATGAGCTGGAGGAGAGAGGGGAAACCAAAAACAAATATCCTCTCAGCTCCAACGTGACAATGGAAGGCGGTAGAGAGAAGCAAATTTGAATGAGTATTAGGGCCACATTGAGGGGGAAAAATCTGAGATTTCGAGAATAAAGTCGTTATTTTAAAGAGTCGTAATAGAGAAAAAAAGTCATTAAATTACAACTCTTACAATTCTTGTAATATTAAGAGAATAGTCACAATATTTCAAGGGAAATGTTGTAATATTGCGGGAATAAAGTCATAATTTTACGAGAAATATAATAATATTACGAGAATAAAATCGTAGAATTTAGGAAAATACATTACCAGTGTAATCACAGCGAGTAGGGAAGGATCCGTGTTACTTAATTTACACCTTGCGCTACATCACCTTGGGCCTTTCACCCAAAGATATGCTTTAACACAGTAAGTTTCTGCACACTGGTCTGACAATGAAAAGGGCTCCCCTTTGGTTCTTTCAGTGATTAAATGTAGAGAAGTGATTTTTAGAGTCAAAAATGTAGCTTTTATTGAATTTCAATAAGGCGCTGCAAAGGAAAGTTATAATTAAGTCATAGTTTATTTAGCACACCATACAGTACCATAAAAGGAGATAAAAGGAATCAAAACAGACAGTATGTAAAAAATGGAAAGTACAAGAACTACAGTTACTGTTTACCTACAGGAGGTGCTATGAGGGAGTGGGGGCGTTGGCTGCAGAGGGAAACTAAGGGACTTACCACAGGGGCTGTTACCTACCACCACAGGTGCTTGTGCAGATCACTCCCACTGCGAAATAAAGTGCAAAAGTCTTCAGTGAAAGTTAACACAGCAAATAGCCAAGAGTGGACAAAAGTGTGGGTGCAGGGAACCTCCTATATGACCAACAACCCCCCCCCCCCCCCCCCCCCCCCCCGCCGCCAGCACAACCAGTCACCACTGATCCAGCAAGAACCTGAAACAAATAAGAGCAGTTTGCTTACCCAAACAGTTAATTTCTATAGCTTGCTTAAAGCACACCAATAAGAGCAATCAGAAGAAACAAGTACCTGGCTACCTGGACGTCAGGCAAAATGGGCTCCGCAGGCAGGCAGGAACTTCTTAACAGTAGCAGTTCTTAATAGTTTCTGTGTCTACACAGTAAGCTAGTAAAAACTATAAACAAGGCAAAACAGTAATTTCTAAGCAGTGGTAGTTTGACAGTTAAGAAAGACAGTCAGGAAAACAATTAAACAAGGGAAAACAGTCAACAGCAGTAGTTTCTGACAGGCAAACGACAGGCAAAACAGCAGCTGACAACCGAAGTCTAAAATAAAACAAAACATGCAGTTAGCAAATATGTGCACAGTGTAATGAGATAAAACTGAGATTACCTCGGAAACCGTAAAGGTCCACCCTACGTTACCGTAATGAATAACATGGTTTACATTACCCAATCGACAAGCAAGCCTCACTCCCTCATTTTTCATCTCACTGCACACACCAGCCTGCAGTTACCTATGAGGCAGTTCAGGTTGTTAGAGGGTTTATCCATATAAGAGAAGAGTTAGAAGATCGGTTTAAACTCCCTACCTTCTTAGGCGTGCGTCTCACAATTACCTCAGCTGGTTTGACACTCAGGCACGACTGGACTTGTGCATTTGTGCGTGAACGACCACGTATGAACACTTTGCAGGGGCGAATGTGGCTTTAACATCTTGGCGAAATATAGTCCATGCTAGGACCAGCACTCGCACTGCACATACCTGAATCACACTGGAGCAACTTACGGAGCCTGCACTCACACCGGCAGCTACAACAAGCGACAAAGCAACAGGACGTCATTTATTTCCAATGGTTGTTAAGCAACGTTCAACTTTACACAAATGAGCGCCGACGGAGTCGAGCGACTGCCAATCAGAGGGTAGACGTGTTCCTCTAATATTCTTTCCTGTGAAACGTTTTCTTAAACTTTAGTTCCTATATTAGCATTTTGGTTCCCAACATTGTCTCTGCGCATGGATGGCGGCGATTGCGAATTTTACTTTGCTGTCCATGGTGAAACGGTAGTGTCTGAGGCAAGATCACACTATTTATAGGAAAATAAATTACCTCCGAAACATATTGTAGGGTGTTGGGACTAGAGGAGCGGATCATCCCAGCATGCTCCGGGGCATCTAATTGTAAAATCAGCCAAGTTCGCTAATGCTAGTTTATGCTTATATTTTGTGTCTTGTTAAAGTGTGCATGTATTGTTTGTCATGTTTTCTTTTTGCTGTAGTGTTTAGTTTGTGTAACCATTTGTGTACTGTCATCGTACTTGTCAGTGTGGATGATGTTTTCCCGTCCTATCATATTCAGAAGTTAAGAGATTTAGATATTGAGTTCTACTTGTTATTAATAAAACTTAGTAGGAAAGCAATGTAGGACAGTCTTACATGTTTTAATAACCCTCAGTTCCTTGCATTTGGTGTCAGGAATGGGATTAGGAAGGATGGTGTGTATTCAGAAAATTAATTACTTGATTGAATGGCCTCATTTGGAGGGGATATTTTGAAAAAAGAACAAATTCTGTTAGTCTCTATGAGGCTGTCAAGCAATGTATTCCCATCCATGCCTTTCCGAGATATTAATGCTGATGGGGCTAGCAATGTTCATCCGAGAGTAGCACCAGATCATCAAAGAGATAATGCAACCTGATGCCAACTTATCATGTTTCTGGGTCAACGGGGAAAGTCGTGTGAAATGCCAGACTCATCCAGGTCGGCTGGAGGATCTAGCCACGCCCCTGATTACGGGGCCAGCCTGCACCCTTTCCACAGTGCAGCAAGGAGTATGCCGACATGCAGTGGTGAAGTTACCATGCTACAATGGGGAAGAGCCACCAGAGACCTACCTGCTGCGGGTTCAGCTGACCTCTCAGTTCAACGCGTGGTCGGAGGAAGAGACAGCGGTCCAGGTTGCCCTTGCTCTGGAAGGAAAACCCGTCCAGCTATTCACCGACCTTCAGCTGGAGGAGTGACTGAGCTGGCCTGCCATAGAAAGGGCGCTGCAGCACCGGTTTGGCTGCGCCGTGTATGCTGACAACGGCAGAGACCAACTAGTCAGCCGCAGGAGGAAGGAAGGAGAGAGTTTGGGTGCGTATGCTGCGGATCTATGCCCGGCATGGGTACACGACTTTCGACGTCCAGACTGAGGAAGAGCTTGCCCTCCATGCCTTCGTCCGGGGCTCCAGCTAGAGCAACTCCGAGAGCATCTCTGCCTGCATGCACCAAAAACACTGACAGCAGCCCTGGCCGAAGGGGAGCATGTTGAGCATGTGCTGTGCAGTGGAGATCGTCGCCCCAGCACGAGACCTCATGTACAACAGGTACACTGTGAAGGGAGTGACAAGCAAGAGGAGACTCGTCGGATTACTACCAGACCATCACGAGAACCACAGCAGGGAAGAAGAAGAGCGGCCAGGCCAGCGACAGAGGGGTGTTATCGATGTGGAGAGCCAGGCCACATTGCATGCTACTGCCCAGCACCGGCTCCATGGTACTCAGTGCCCCAGCCACCATCAAACTAGGCTGAGGTGGCACAATAGGGGAACTGCCACCCACAAGTGATCCTCCCCCCACCCAGTCACAGCTGAGGCTTGGCCAGTTGGGCCAGACTCATAGGTTATACATAGACTGTGATCTCAGTGGTACCCAATGCAGAGCCCTGGTGGACACAGGGTCTACCATTTCTCTGGTCCGTCCTGGGACCCTGCCTGGCACGAGCGGTTTGAATCCACGTGGTTGGAGACCCACCAAACTTCACATCACCACAGTCACCGGTGAACGTGCCAAGATGCAAGGGACGAGGTCTCTCCAGGTGACTGTTGCCAGATGCACTGTTGACCATCAGTTCTGCTTAGCCAACATTCAGGATCCTTGCATCATTGGGCTGGACCTACTGGCCAAGTGGAAGTCCACAGTGGATGTATCCAAGGCTACACTCTATCTGGATTCCGAAGCTGAAAAAAACAAGCCTATGACACCTGCTGTAGGGGGGAGGACTCTGCCCCTAGGGCACAGGTGTGGATGTTTAGCCCAGAATGGAAGAAGGGCCTCTCCCCCAAGCTAATGAGCCAGTGGATCGGCTCCTGTACGGTTCTTGAAAGATTGTCAGATCTCATGTACAGGGTGCGGTTGGAAAAAAGGAATCGGGTGGTGGTGCTCCACCGCTAGCAGCTCGCACCCTAACAGCCCTTGGCTTCACCTGAAGGGGAATCTAAGTCTGAGGTCCAACCGCAGACCCCCACTCCATCTCCGGTGGCCCGGGAGGAACCCCTGCTGTGTAACCATTCGTATACTGTCATTGCACTTGTCAGTGTGGATGATGCATTCCCCTCCTATCTAGTTCAGAAGTTAAGTGACTTAAATGCTTGTTTCTACTTGTTATTGATAAAGCTTGATTGGGAAGTAACACAGAGCAGTCTCATCTGCTTTAATTACCTCCAACTCGTCACAATGTTTTTCTGCGTGAATGCACCTGATTTGCTTACACACACACACACACACACACACACACACACACACACACACACACACACATATATATTGGGCATTATATTAATAGGCCTGCCTGTCACAAAATACATGAACTCCATGATGAATATAGCAAAGATGACATAAATATAGCATATACATATATAACATATAATATATATTTATAATATTTATTAGTATATACTTTTTTAGGAATTTTTTTGTCTTTTTTTTTTGAAAACAGGATAACAAAAATACGAAGTACAACAATGCTTCACAATGAAAACAAAACAAACAAACTAACAAACAGAAAAAAACAACAACGACAAGAAGATCAACAACAAATAAAGTCAAAAAAGAAAGAGAAAAAAAGAAGGGAAAAAATTAATAATAATAATAATAATAATAATCATAATAATAATAATAATTAGTATATACTTTTTTAGGAAAATTGATGCATCTCCTGTCAATACATTTGTAGCCCAATTCCTCACTACGTTAGCAACGCCCACAAGCTGGCTGCAAACACGAATGCAAGCGACAGCAACTCGGCGACG
Organism: Chanos chanos; assembly: GCF_902362185.1. Classification (NCBI taxonomy): domain Eukaryota; kingdom Metazoa; phylum Chordata; class Actinopteri; order Gonorynchiformes; family Chanidae; genus Chanos; species Chanos chanos. The sequence continues at coordinate 29,547,368 of NC_044496.1, forward strand.
AAAAGCAACAAAGCGACAGGAAGTAATTAATTTCCAGCGGTTCCTGAGCGGCAGTGAGCAACACCGCGCAACTAGTCACCTGGTGACAAAATCGCCACAACTTGGCGACAAAAGAAAACTGAGCAACGTTCAACTGTATGCAAATGAGCAGCGACAGAGTCGAGCTAGACTGCCAATCAGAGGGTAGACGTGTCCCTCTTATATTCTCTCACTGTGAAACATTTTCTCAAACTTTAGCTTCCATTTTAGCATTTTGGTTCCCAATGTTGTCTCTGTGCACGGATAGTGGTCCATGGTGAAACGGTAGTGTTTGAAGCAAGATCACACTATTTATAGGAAAATAAATTACCTCCGAAACATATTTTTATGCGAGAATGCACATGATTTGTTAATGCACATATTGGGCGATATATTAATGGGCCTGACTTTCACAAAGCAAGCGACAGCAATACAGCGACTTGGCGACAAAAAGTCGCTGCCGGCGTGAGTGCAGGGTGAAGGAGCAAAGCAGAGAGAACTGCTCAGGTAGACGCTCTTTTTATCAAACCCGGTAATTGACTAATGAACTACGTAAAGCTGAAGCCACACCCTTCCATATTAAGTTTGTGTGAGCGGACAAAGGAGAAGTAGCGAAATGATTGCAAACGAAGCAGGCTGTCACACCAGCAACCAACAAAATGGGCAAGAGGACAGTCAATGGCAGCCTCAGCCTGCTTTGGCAACTGCTGTTCGTATCAGGCATCGTTTTTTGTGAAACCTCTACTAAAGTATAACTTCAAGATGCTCCGCGTTCCTCGTTTTAACACAAGCAGCAGGGTGCTCTTCTGATATTTCCCCTCTAAAATAGCACGTAGCCTAAAATTACGACTTTATTCTCTTTTTCTCGAAAAACTGCGACTCTATTCTCATAATTTCATGACTTAATTCTTGTAATATTACAACCCTTTTCATGAAATCTCAGTAAATAGATGGATAGTTTATTGATCCAGAAGGAAATCTCAGAATGTTTTTCCTTGGTGTGGCTCTAATGACGTAAGTAAGAAGAACGTAAACAAGCAGTCTGAAAGCATTGTTTTGCCACTGTCGACCTATTCAGTAATACTGCCATTTTTCTGAATGGAAAGTTGTATTTGTCAACAGGCAAAATAAAGGGTTCACTGTTTAAAGGGTGATGTGTATTATATTTTTTTTCTTAAATATAAAGATACTGAAACCGTACCGTGGCCCAAAAACCGTGATACATACTGAACTGTGGGCCTGCTGTGTCGTTGCATCCCTAGTCTCGTTGGAAAAGTCAACCAGAATTCCAAGTCCACTTATGTGTGTGTGTGTGTGTGTGTGTGCGTGTGTATGTATGTCATGATTCGAGACATTTGAGTTTGGATGTCTGAAATGTTATTGAGAGAGAATTACAATAAAAAAAAAAAGAAAATTCAAAGCATCCATTTCACTGTCCGTTTCTTTTTTTAACGATGAATCATTCACAAGTTAAACTTAAGCCAAATAAAGGTCGCTGAGCTCCATAGCTCCCTGTAAAAGGTGCTTGATTAATGAGTAAGGCAGAATGCATGAGCAACAGGTAAGGCTGGATTCCAATGATTTTTTAAACTTTATTTCCAGTCAGTTTGTTTTTAACCTTGAAGACGAAGTGTGCTAAAGTCAAGCACTTGACTGTAAACTGAAACACATAATTATGATTGTAGCCCCGGGGCCATTTAATCTACCCCTAAATATCTTTACAACTGTCTACCACTAGTTTCCTATTTGTTCTGCTTAGAATAAATATGTGTTGTTCAGAATGAATGTATTTTGATTGGTATTGACATGCCTTGTTCAGTGTAAACTATGTACTCTGTCACTTTAAATAGATTGTTTGCAGTGTACTTGGGGAACATGTGGTGAAATTAGAGTACAACCTAATTGTTTAGTTTTATTATAGGTAATTGGTTGTTTATTAGTTATGTCATTTTTCCTGTATTGTGATTGGCTGTTGGGCAGGTGCGAGAGAGGAGCGGATAGAGTTGAGTGAGTGAGTGGGAGAGCGGGAGAGACTAGAGAGTTTGGAGCAGGGGTGTCAAACTCTGGTCCTGGAGGGCCGGGGTCCTGCTGATTTTTGTTTTCACCTCTTAGTTACCTGTTGATTTTCACCTTGAAAACAGGTGTGAACACTCTTCAGCCAATCAGAGATTCTATTTAGTTGGTCTACAAGAAAAACAGCAGAACCCTGGCCCTCCAGGACCGGAGTTTGACACCCCTGGTTTAGAGAAAAGCGAATGGCGAAAGAAAGACATGAAAGTACGAGAAATGGAGTAATATGAGTATCTTCAGTGTAAAGTGTGTGTGCCAGTTATACTGCTGTACAAACTAGAGCACAAGACTGCAAACTAGCGAAAAGCTGGATATTTACACTGTGAGTAGCTCAGTAAAATTTCGACGCAGTAGCTGATATTGGGTAATTAGTCTTTGCAGTTAGCTAGTCTAGCTTGCTGCCCATGAGGGACATTTTGCACTGTCCAGATAGCGCTGCAGTATTTATGCAGTATTTATGGTATTTATGGTTGAACAAAAAGTACATTAAACAGGAAAATGTAGTAACACAAGAAGGTTGAAGGAACCCGGATAGGATTTATTTGTGTGAATATAAATTTGTTTCTGTTGTGAAAGGTCAGTGACCTGTTATTTTCTGGGTTTGTTGTTATTTATTTTATTGTGAACCATTTATTTTCTTGATATTTTCATTTTCCCCTTGAGATAATACATTTTGAGTTAATTTGTGGGGTCATAGTTGTCCTGTGTTTTCCAGTAAATACTACGCTAACTATAATGCAGCCACAAAATTAGGAATAAGGGTTAACTAAAACAAACTAGTGAATTAAGTTTATGGACTCAGGGTGCTACCTATAGGAGAAGGTACAGAAAGCGCTACATGATGTAACCAAGCTCTGCCCTCCCCCAAAACAGTGTGGTCACCAACAGAAAAATAATCCTTTAACCTTGTGCCAACATGCAACAATAATGCATAGGCTATGTGCTATTTGTTAGAACTATCTGAGATGTACAACCTGGACTTACACACGTAAGGTAGGCATCCAAACTACGTCCATATTCCTTCAATAAGTCGATTTTCTCTCTTTCATTTATTATGTATGTGCATGTCTATTGAAAGAAGCTAATCTGTTAGGACGGAACAAACCTCAAATGGAGACATTGTTAATGATAAGTATGCCAGAGCCAGAGGAGGAAATGGATTAGTGGGCAGAAAAAGATAATTGAGGAAATGCCTTGGTTCCTCCCAAAATTCAGATCCTTAAAACGGAGTCAGTATTAAATTAAAATATACACTCCAGACCATTAATTCAAGAATCGTGTGAAATTCTGGAGGATGAGGGACAGTATAATTTAGCCAAATGATTTAGAAATGAAATTACTTGTGTTTTCAAAGACGTTAGTAAAAAGTTAATGCATGATTCTCTAGCTCTCACTCCTTTATGTTGTGTGTCTGAGATCATCTCTGAATGTCAAAGTTAAGTAGATGACAAAAAAAGAGGAACTCAAACAATGGAGTGGAGGCCTGGTTCAAAAATGTCAACTGTTTCTGACTGTGGTGGAAATGAAGCCAAGGCCTGCCGTGTTGTCTGTAATTGAGAAATGTAGAGAGAAGACTGAAAACAGTTTCTCCAGCAAACCACTTACTGCTCCACTGACTGCCACAGAAGCAGAGTGGAGCCCTGGGCTAAAAGACATTCAGACTGAGCAAACAACAAATTCTCTAGTCCTTAGAATAATGAAATTACCCCCATAACAATTACAATACATCCACATCTGTTTCTTATACTTTTTTTGTTTTGATTTATGTTTTAATTATATTTTGGGGAAATAAGGATCAGATGGTGTACAATTTATTTTTCATATTTACATACACATACTGTATGTGTATCATTATTTCTTCCAGTATGGAATGCTGTAGAAACCACGAAGAACAAAGAGGGACTTTTTTGCAGTGTTTGTGTTTTGTTTTTGTTTGTTTGTTTGATTCTATTTACAGTTAATCAATTTGTCTGAACTGCAAAATATAAATTTTAAAATTATTACCCTTGTCCATGCATTACTTTTTCTACTTTGCCCAATTATGTTCAGGGAAGTGAAGTTTAGTTTTATATTTTTCTCTAGCAATTTTTTTTTCTCTTTTTCTCTGGTCTCACAAATAGACCAGTGCAGCACATTGCAATCAGAAACACAAGCCAGTATGACACAATCTGAAACACAAGCCAACACAACACAGTCTGAAAAATGGGCCAAAACAACACAGCACAATCTGAAACACAGGCCAAAACAACACAGCACAATCTGAAACAGACAAACACAAGACAGTCTGAAACATAGACCAACACAACACAGCACAATCTGAAACAAAGGCCAACGCAACACGACACAATCTGAAACACAGGCTAACACGACACAACACAACACAACACAATCCCGATCTGAGACACCGGCCAATGCAACAGTCTAAAAAACAAGCCTACACAACACAGTCTGAAACACAGGCTAGCACAACACAGATTAAAATACCAGTCAGCACAATGCAGCATAGACTGAAACAGAGGCCAACACAACACAACGCAGACTGAAACAGAGGCCAACACAACACAACACAAAGTGTAAAACTTTAAGCTCTCCATCACCCCGTCTTTTAAAAAGATTTTTCTGTCAAGCATGCCGTATTGGCTTTTCCCATTTTGTTCATTTATTCCCTGGCCAGGAGTTTTAGAGTGCTCTCATATGATGTGCCAAATGACTGGAACTCGCAATATATATGCCAATTTCATGCTTAGATATTTCTTTAATTTGTTTGATGAGAATGATTAACTCACATCTCTGTTATGACCCAAGAAAAAAAAAACATAAGATGTGTGTGTGTGAATGCTTGTATTAGGGGAGAAATTGGGAAGGGATGCTCTGAAATGACTTGCCATTCGTCATGTTTAATGAAGCTAAAGATCTTTAAAGGCCTCTGTTGCTTGTCATTTTAGACTGTTTACTTTTTTTTCAATCTCAATAAAATAGAAAATTTTGGAAATAACATATCTAACATATCTTTTATTCACTCTTCCCTCGATTTTCATCTCTGAGTGAACAGAGTGATGGCAATTAAAGTGAGCTTTTTCCCAGTGTATTCCAACATTTAAAGGCTTGTGTATAATCCTCATATTTGTTTGTTACACATCTCAGCAAGAAGCATCCAACACATCACTGAGTCTCACTCACCCTTTTCTTATCTTTCTGCCTTGATACAGACTTGAAACAAACTAACAGAAGGATAAAGTCATATGAAAGGCTTTACATGGTGGAGAGCAGTGTAAACAGTTTGTCAAGAGCTCTGTGGGAGGCCAACAGGGCAGGAAAACAGATCTTTTGAAGAGAGTGGTCAACAGTCAAGTGGAGCAAAGCTTGGTTAGAAAGTTTGGTTACAAAAGGAGAAGATTTCATTCCTGTCATCTGATTTAAGCAGCCCAGAGTGCTGTTTGGCTTGTTCCCTAATGGAATCTGGTGGGATAACAATCTTTTTTTTTTTTTTTTTTTCATTTTGGAGAGGTCTACTTAACATATTGCTTACTCCCTTTTATGCTCCTCTTCTCCTCCTTCCTTTTTATGACCTTTATCAAATCGCAGTTAGGCATTGAAGCACATGTTCTTCTTCAGGTTCCCTGCGCTTGACGTACTGACAGTTGGAAGTGGCAGGGTGTTATGTTACAGAGTGCATGGAGTATCTTTGAGTAAAGTCCCTCACTCAGACACACTATGACACCAGCCAAGGGAGGAACAAGAGACTTTAAAGCCAACCAGTCCTGACTCAGAACAACAGGAACTGGGTCTGAGATTTACACCTGCAGCCTTCTGCTGGGTGTGGGTCCTGAAGACAGCCCCTCCCCCACCCTCTTCCTGCAGGTCCTGACCTAACATATAGTCCTGATCTTCAGTATATAGTGCTTATATATGTTTGTGCATTTGCGCACACATGCATGGCCGTGATTGCCGAACATCCATGTCCATACTTCTGAATATTTTCTCCTGTTTGAGGCAAAACTAGCCATGGACTTTTGACTGAGGTTAGATAGAGCAGTGTGTTTGTGATACTGGAGTCACATCCAGGTCCCAGTGAGACTGAGAGAGAGGGAGAGAGGGAGAGTTAGTGAGAACAGGAGGCAGTGCCCTGAAGTGGCTTTGTGTGTTTTTTACTACAAAGCGAGGTGTTGATCTACACACATTCAGCTGCCAGGGTCAACACAATAAAAGAGAAAGTAGGTCAATACTCAGAGACCCATCCCATTTGCTCCCTCAGGACTTCAGTCCAGCATACATTTAAAAGACTTCGTCAATCCAGCATACATTTAAAAAACATTTCTTTCCAGGTGCTGAACGCAAGCGCAGGTCACCGTGATCACTCCCCTGAGGAGTCAGCTCAGAGGAGGTGAGGAGGGAACAGAAAATGGGGAAAGCTGAGGAAAATGGAGAACTGAGTTCAATACAATAGCTTAATTGGGAGGACTGGGAATGAGTACTCCTCAGACAGAGCGGGCTAGGAGAGATAGGAGATTAATCTATGGTGGACAGATGGAAATATATAGTAAATTAACTGGGAGAACTGGGAGAGAGATTCCCAATGAATGGATGACCTCAAGAGATAGGAAAGATGATGTGTGTGTGTTTGATAGCAGCTCCAGAAACAGTGCTAAGTACTGCATCTACACTTCACCAAACGGTCCAAAACGTGCCATTTAAAAGATTACATATTTTCACACACATAAGATCGGTCACATCACCAACATCAGGCCTCAGCTGCAAACACAGCCTCTCTCATAACCTTACCATTTTGGTTCAGAAATAAAGCATCAGCTTTAGTGAGCCAACACGTTGTGTGGGGGTATAGGAATGCACAAACGAGCTGAATAAAGGGCGCACAGGTGGGAATCTGACAGGCTGAGGGGGTGGGACATATCTTCATTGAACCTCTATGCTGTGTGTGTGTGGGGGGGGGGGGGGTCCTCTGGACTATATGTGCTGTGCTTGTGGTTGTGTCCCTGTGGATAATGTGACTGAGAGGATAATGTTTAGCTGTGATTCTGTAAGGATACACTGCCTGGCTCAGTCACAAACCTGTGGCAAAGCTAGCCTAATCCTAATGCCGAGGGGTACCACACCAGTGTCAGAGAAAAGGAGAGAGAGAGAGAGAGAATCACTGAGATAATATTAAAAGAGAGACAGAGCACTTAACTGATCTTTTCTGGGTGGCGTGTGAGTCTTTGTAAGGACATGACTTGAACTGACCTGATAAAGTGCTTTTTAGGATATAACTGTTTTCATAATCTTTTTTTTTTTTGACTGGATTTGATGATTTGACTGCATGCGATTTTCTAGTTGCTGGTTTCTGCTTCAAAGTGTATTTCACACATACATAAACACACACACACACTCTCCTACACACATACATCCCCAAATACAGACAACAGCTTATAGACAGAAAGACACACACACACACACACACACACACACACACACACACACATTGTTTAGTCAAAAGATGTGCAATGCCAGCCTCCTCGGCTTAAACAGCTTTGTGCTTATCTGGCCAAGGAGCTAAAGTTTGCCCAATGACAGGCTGATAACCCATATAATTATCATTATCACCATCACATTCTTCATACTCCTCTTTAAAAGGCAGTGGACTCACACAAGCTCCCCTCAGAAGAGTGTGAGCTCATATATTCAAAATGTTCTTCCAAATACAGAAACAAATGCACATATTGCTGGAAATGTTCACATAGACTATGCCCCTCAGATAGACCTCAATATGTCCTCAGATGTGACTTTGTTTTCTGTCGAGAGTTAAAATTCATGCTCTTCTTTAATCTAATTGGCAAAATTGATCTTTTGTCCCTTTCGTCCCCATGCAGTCATGGCTGGCTCTCTGACCACATTTAGGCCATTGATCAGATAACTGGCAACACAGAAGATGGCCGGGACTGACATGATGTAGAATAAAAAGACTGAGAAAATCAGTTGATGCACAGGCCTGCATGGTCACATGTTATCAGTTGAAAGTAAACTGGCCATCATGATTGTCATGGACAGACACTGATTGCTGTGGTACACACACACACATACACACATACACACACACACACACACACACACACGTCCTGCACAAATAGGGTTTGTGTGTACTTTATCAGTATTTTGAGGCTTGTTTTTCCAGCCGTGGTTTCTGTTAGGTTCGTTGACTAATGCATTTGTCTTTGCATAAACAGCCAGAGCAGTTCTGTTGAATTCTGTAATCTCTCATATCTCTCTTATCTGACAGGAAAGTCACGGCTAATACCATAACAGGCACCAGTGCTCTCATGCTATGGCTTTCTCATAGCCCCACACACAAATGCACATATTCTCAAATTTAAACACACACACATTTGCAAAAAGGTAAGGTCACACACTCTCACTCACTGAAAATACACAAACACACACAGACACAGACACAGACACGCACGCACACACACTCACTCACATGCACATACACACATGCACACACACGCACTTTGAGTGGAGCTGAAAAGAGAGGGAGCTCTGTGAAACTGTTGAGTAAGCAGTCTGCTGTGTTCCAGAGAGAGGTAGAGCCTACAGCCAGCCCAGGACAGCCAGAGAGAGAGAGAGAGAGAGAGAGAGAGAGAGAAACTAGCAAGCTGGTGCACAGCAGTGCTACATCATCAAGCTGTGTCAGTGTTTACAACTGGCCAGTGTTTCCATGCACAGCAGGGGGATGTACAGAATCAGTATGTGTATGAAGTGGAGGATTACAGAGCTTTTCTCCCCTGTTTCCACCGCCAGCCTTAATAAACCATTTAGCCCATTTAGTCTAACACTGCTGTTTAGCACCTCCTCCAAGTGTACAATCTCACAAGGGTTTTTTTTAAAAAAAAATTTTAATTTTTTTTTTATTTTACTGTGTGTTTCTGAACGACGCTCTCTGTGTGTGTGTGTGTGTGTGTGTGTGTGTGTGTGAGAGAGAGTATGTGTATATGTGTGCATGTGTGTGTAGTTGCTCTTTATTGTAGTCATATATCATTTTGGCCCAGTTTCCATAATTGTCCTGTACTGTTCTGAGTAAAGGGGCAGTGTATCTGAATGCAGAGGGAGGACAGGAGAAGTGTTTCTGTTTACAGTTTTTCTCATTCGCTTATATACAGTCCACAAATGTTTAACCTCATTCTCAGAACACTCACTCACAACCCCACAACATTAACACAGTCGACTACAGCACTCTTTCATTTCTCGTTTTGTAAAAACCAAAGCACGTGCTGCAAAATACCAATGTAATTTGCATAGATGCAGTTCTCATTGACCAGGACAGGCAAGGCGAAACAGACTGTTCTTTTGTCTTCTGGCTACGTCCTTTTCTCACTCACACTGACAGAGCTGTTCACTGCACTGATCACTCTCTGTGAAATATCATGTGCAATGAGCTTTGTATGCCGACAAAAGAAAAGGCCAGTGTGACATGTGTGAGCCCAGTGAGTTAATTCCCCAGTAAATCTCCCACAACTGGAAAGTAAACGAGCAGCAATCCAGTCAAGTCAATCCCACGAGAGCAAATTGTTACTGTAACAGTAATCTCACACAGGAGCATTTGATGCTGACAGTCCCAGAGTTGGGTGATGCTGATAATGGAGCAGGAAGCAGGTGTCAGACAGGGCCAAGAACTTGGCGTTCTGATTGTAATGCTGGGTATTATGTGTGCCAGTGTTTATGCACTAGTGTGAGGGTGCTGTCCATTCAGTCACAGTGTTGTAGTGATTGACTTTGTGCATTTTGACACGTGGGGTTCATGTTCTGAGCATTTTAGCTCAGGGGTGGTGTCATGGGTGGTACACTGTTGTGAGAAATGTTTTTACTAATTTGGGAACTGCACATAGTTTTTTAAGAATATGGTTAGCATTTCTCAAAATGCATCTAAACGACTGAGAAAAACTGACCGTAACTGTAAATGTCTGTAATTTTGACTGTGACTTAGAGGAAGAAGGGGAACAACTTCTGCACAGACCCAAAGGTCAACAGCTAACTATAGAGGGCACCAGTATACTGACTGAGTGTGTGTCTGAGTGAGTGAGTGAGTGGGTTATGTGTGCATGCTAAATTTCTTCACATTACTTGCAGGATTGCATTCAGATTTCTGTGTTGTGTTGTCAAAGCCGGCTCAGCAAATGCACTGGAGAGCTGAGGTGAGCAAGACATAACTCATGTTATAATGTATTATAATGTTATAGTCTGTCTGGTGGATCTATAACTTGATTTGAGTCTGCTCCAGTAATTAAGACAAGGGACTTAGTCACTAAATCACATTTACAATGTTGAAGAGAGGCTTAATAGTCAATATTCAAATCACAGGTGCATTGATCAGGAAACAGCAAGATTATTTCATGTGAAGGAGAACAAAGGTGTCCAAGGTGAAGTTGTCCAAAACTCAGACAGCATGTATTAAACAAGAAAAAAACACACTGAAAACAGAGAAACACAAATGGAAGACTGCATATCACTGTCAGTAACAGACTAACTGCACAGTAGCTAAAAAACCACAAAACAGCCTAAAATGACCATAAAAAGGTATGTGCCCCTCCCCAATTCACTCCCAAGAATGTCAGTACTCTTGTCAGGACTTTGTCTTTTGGTCGCCCTAATGGCCATTCTGGGTATTGTGTTGCCATGTGCCTTTGTTTGTGTATTGCCATGTGCTTCTGTTTGTTCCTGTGTTCTCCTGTCCCCGCCCCTCACCTGATCTCTATTATTGCCTCATTTGCTTCCACCAATCACCTATCCTTGAAGACAATGGTTCTGTGTATTTAAGTCTGTGCTGGTATCTGTTCTTTGTCAGATTGTGACCGTTTTCTGTCTGTGCCTGCCTGTGTGAGTTTTGCCCCAAACCCTCCCTCCCTCCCTCCCTCCCTCCCTCCCTCCCTCCCTGTGATTTGTAAGTTTTACTGTGTTTACCTGGACCTGTTTCTGCGTTACGTTTTGGATTTGGTTGCCCTGTGGATCTCTGGCTTTGACCTTGTTTGTACCCTGTTTCTGACCAATCTTTTGCCTAACGTCTTGGAATTGTTTGCTCTCTGGACTTCTGGATTTGACCTTGGATGGACACTGTTTTTGAGGTTGATTTTTGTTTTTTGAATAAATCTTATTCTACCCAGTGGGTCTGCGATTGGGTCTTGGTCTGTCAAACCCTCACAAAGAAAAAGACTGTGCTGAGTGAGCGTCACAAAGCTCCTGTTTTCTGTATGAAATTTATACATATTTACAGAGTTTTTCATATATGATTCAGTTATTGTGATTAGTTAGTAAGGAATTTACACATAATTACATATACAGATATGACTCGGTTGTTATGAGAACAGTTCAAGGTAGTATCACATGACTGTCCTGATTTGACTGGTTCCTTACCCTGTAAAAATATTTTCACTATATGAGGCTATATGATGTGTAACAGGGCTGTACCAGTGTGTCAGTGTACGGCCATGTTCCAGAACCAATAATATTGATTTTGATTCGTGTTTGTATTTTCATGAGTGGTCATTTTTTTCTTAAAGCAGAAGGAACATTTCAGTGAAATGCAGCCCCATTCAGCTCTGTAAAACTAATTGAGAAGCACTTATTGGAAGTCCATTCACATAAACCTCACAGCCCTGATAATGGAGATTTCCTGGAGATTCAGAGACTCTGCAATGAGTAAGCATCTGAAAGTGTTTCACAACAGACCATAACTGGAGTCATAAAAACCCCAAATGGTTTCAATTATGCTGGCTGAAAGAAGAACACTATAGATAATTGTATAGACAGGACAGAGGGCCAAGAGCATGTCTGTCATAGTGAAGCGCATAACGCGCATCAGACAGACAGAGCGGTTTTCAGTCGAGCCATGCATGCAGACGGTGAGAGACTGGTGGCTGTATCCATATCAGAGACTGGAAGAGAAATATAGCTGGAGGGAGCCCACAGACAGAGTCCTGCCTCAGGCTCTCCAATCGCTAAGCATTCTCGTGCTGACAGTCACTTCGCTGAGTGATGAGTGTTCAGCGGTGAGGAGGCAGAAGTTTTTATTCATGGCTGGAGAGGAGCTGAGACTGAAGTGAGGTGGAACTGGGACCAGGTCAGAGTCTGGGTGGATGCACTGGTGGAGAAACGGCTGACTCAGCTCTGCAACTATTAGACAGAAAGACAGGAGATTTAGTTCATATTGTAGCATCTTTCTTTCATTCATTTCCTTCCTTTTCTGCTTACATCATTTCAGACTGATGTGGAAATAATGAGCAGATGGGTCATTCACAGAGTTTTAAACTCCCTCACCAGCAGTGGGACATGACTACAATGAAAATCAAAGGAAAAAGAAAGAAAGTAAAAAAAAGAGGAAGGAAATTTGGTAAAAGGAAAGCAAGAGGCACTTTTTTTGTGGTATTGTGAAGCATTAGTGGTAGCTGTCGGTATGTGTGATAGAGGAACAGAGACTTCTCCTGTGAGGAAACATAGACACACACACACACACACAGGTAGCACTGGAGGGAGGAATCGTATACAGGTTATTGACATCCTGTGCTTTTCTGCAACTTATCCCATTATTTAACACAATACCATATTTACACATTTAATTAACATTAAAAGTTTGAGCTTTATCTTCTGTATGAGGCATATTCCTAAATGTGCTGATATTGGTCTTCTGTGGAGTTTTGATATTTTCAGACATATACAGAAGAACAGAAATGATTTGGATTCATTTCATGGACACAACTCTGTGTCAGGTGGTGTGGTGTGACTTCATGTTTAACTGCTACATAAATAAAGAATGTCCTGCTCTGCTGAGAAATCTTCTGTTTGTCTGAAGAAAATTTTGCTCTGAAAAAAAAGAAAAAAAATCAATATCCTCAAATGTCAGGATAGTAATTTTTTTTATCTTATAACTTCAAGCAAACACCCTGGGACAGAACCTGACTGATGAGAGATGACATGAATGATGCATTTCACTGGAGACTGAAAAGCCATTAAATAGTTGACTAAAATGATCAGCTAACCGACACTGACATCATTTCAACCTGATGAACAGAATAGCATTTCATTAAAGTCACATCTACAGATCTTACTCTATTACATAAAAGAGCACAGTTAATTCATTTAATTAATTTATTAAGCTTTCTTTTTTGTCATCATTGTCGTTGCTGTGTTATCCCCACTGGGGTAGTTTGTGGTTTTTGTTTGTTTGTTTGTTTTGTTTTTTGTTTGTTTTTTGTGCCATGCACCAGTGTTTTGAGAAACATTCCTTTGATCATGCTCTGTTCACACCACTGTAACTGAATACGTATGTTACAGTTATATCTACTCTGCTTTATGAAAACAATGCTCTTGGTTTACATCTGATGTTCAGTCTATTGAGTTAACAAATTAAAATCAAATTTAATTTCATATTCACATATTCAGTGTGATGGGGGGCGGATAGACTAATAGACTAATTCTTCACTCTGTGTTGTACTTCAGACATTTTCTCCTCCCTTTCTCATCCTTATACCTCCATTAATAATAATCACAAAGCTCTTAAAATCCTCTTTTTCATTTAAAAAAATTGTGTTTCAGGGAGAAGCTGCCAGTCATCTCCACAGTACTCACTGCTTTTAATCTGGACATCAGATCAACTGTGATAGTTTCTAATGAACTTCAATCTCAGTTTTGCCCCACTGCAAATTAAAGTTGCATATGTGTATATATATATATATATATATATATATATACATATATATATATATATATATATATATATATATATATATCACTTTGGTCCATTTACAAGCCTGCTTGGCTTGTTGATTTGTATGCAGGTTAGCCTGTGGTAATATGCATATATTTGATTAAACTAGAGTTGATTAATACATGATAACGTGTCAATTACAGCAATCACAGCAAGGTGACATCACAAAGAAAGTCAGAGACGATTTTTATGAAAACTCTGCAGCATACAGGTGGCAATCATTTATTCTGAGGTGTGTCCTTTGTGTTCATAAACAAACATTTTATCATGTTCTCCACACGAGGTGTCGAAATCACAGTCTGTCACACTGTAAGGATACATCTGGTATGAAAAGCAGGGGTCAAAGAAGTGCTGTCTGTCAGTTACAGTACTGGATCAAAAAGTTCTGTCAGTTACATTACTGGGTCAAAAAAGTTCTGTCAGTTATATTATCAAGTAAAAAAAGTTTTGTCAGTTACATTACTGGGTCAAAAAAGTTCTGTCAGTTATATTACTGGGTCAGAAAGTTCTGTCAATTATATTATTGGTGATTGGTTAAGCATGATGACCTTTACGCATGGTCACCATTGGGGTTATTACTGTCAGGTCACCTTCCAGTCACTAGGGTCATATATGGTCAACTATCACTGTCCACAGTGCTGCATACCTCAGCAGTTACTCAGCATTTTGATTCACAGACATGACCTCTCTGCTGTGTCCGACTGATGAGAAAAACCTTTTTCATCAGGGCTCGAGCAGGATGGAGTGAAATAATGAGGAGTGAGTGAGAACAGGGAAGGTGAAGCCCTGTGAGAGAGAGAGAGAGAGAGATGTCCTATTTTGCTATTTATAACCACTAAGTTACATGTTCAAGCCCCTATGAGTCATTCCCCTACTGAGAGATGCGCAGTATGGTCAAAGCAGAGATTGGGTTGTTACACACTGATAACCACACAGGGTTAAAGCAGACGCTTCATACACATTACCAGAAAGGGCAAAGGGGCAAATGAATAAGCAGATAAAGAGATGAGGCTGGAGACAGGGTGGACCAGGAAAAAAAGGAACAGGGTAGATTACAAATTAGCTCCAGAGAAACAGATAGACAGCACGTGTGTGTGTGTGAGAGTGAGAGAGAGAGAGAGAGAGAGAGAGAGAGAGAGAGAGAGATTCTTTAAACAGAGCCCAGCAGAGATTCATGATTTGCTGAGTATGGTTAAATGGAGCAGTGAAGTTCTTGGTCTTTGTATCATGTGGAGGCATTTGAGGTGTGGAGGAGGGGGAAGTGGGGGAGAGGCGGAGGTGTGGAAGGTGGGGGAGGTGTGAATAATCATGGAATGGAGAAACTGTACACAGTCATTTACTCATGTGTACTGAAATAGCAATTTTCACTGAGTAACACACACACACACACACACACAAATATACTCAACAGGAACATAAAGGAGCATGGGGCCTCCCTCTTGTCTGTCTAATTTAAAACAGATATAAAAATAATCACAAAAGAAAACAGTGCAGGTTCACAACAGTACAGTACAACACTTCATGATTTTAATCTTTTTTTCACCTTCCATTTGTCACTCTAACATTTTAATTTGACTAACGACATTTTAATTTGACTCTACCCTCAACCTCTGGGAGCATGTCAATTTGGCCAAACCATGCTCTCTCTCATGGGGGCAGTACCTAATGACATGATGATTGCTAATTGGTTGAGATGTGAATATTGGTCAGAAACATTTGGGGGATGGGGGGGATGTCAGTGATACCGTCTCCTCACAAACACGACACACTCCTTTTGTCTAATTATCTCTGTGTGTTTATGAGAGCTCTGGAAACAAACAAAACTTAACCTCACCGTCACCTAGTTGTAATTTCCCCCTCCACCAGCACGGTCTCCTCTGTCTTCATTTCTGTCTTCTGTTACTTTTTCTCTCTGTTTTTTCTCGTTTCCTTCTTTTTCATATTCCAAAACTCATTAACCTTTTCGCAGCTCAATTAGCAATTAGCACGCACACAAAAAGAGTGTAGATAATACAATCCACATTTAGAGTCTCAAACAAAGCATGCAAACATTCAATTACAGCAAACCCAACCGCCCTCTCTCTTTCTCTCTCTCTCCATCTGTATCTTTCTCTCTCTGTCTGTCTGCCCCCCCACCTCTCTCTCTCTCTCTCTCTCTCTCTCTCTCTCGCTCTCTGAGGGTTTGTGTGGAGCACTGTCTCCATAGTGGAGTGATGAAACCCCTGATTACAGCATTAACCTCTCTGCTGGCGAAGGAGCAAAAGGGGGGAACTGACACAGCCTACCCATCAGTCCCCTGCCAGCTAATTTATGTTAATTATGGACAGACTCTTATATTTTCTTGAGGGGGCCTGTGTAATTATGACTGGTCCCATGGTAACTCAGGTGACAGGACTGGCCGTGATTGGATCAGTGGAGTAATGTGAGCAGCTTTGAAGTGGAGCATTCTGGGGTAAGGGGGCGAGTAGTGGCATTCTCTGGAACTTACCTCAGAGCAAAGGGGAGAATTAATCAGATCCCTGGGAAAAGATGAAAATCTGTAACAATAAGGAATGAAGGAAGTAATTGATAATGAAATGAAATGTCTGTGTTTTTCAGCAGGCTAGCGCTCAGGTCAGATAACGAAATTAAAGACGTCTATGTACAGGGTTTAGCTGGAGCCCTCACATCTTCCTCAGAGAAAAGAGAGCGCCTCAGAGAGACACTTCACAACCTGGTCTTACATGGCACAGATCAATAAGTCAGATGTTTGTTGAATGTTCTAGAGTCTTTGGTAGACAGTTTTCTTTTCATTTTCTTGTCTGTTTATTATTAATTTTGTTTTATTATTATTATTATTATTATTATTATTATTATTATATTAAAACGATGTCTGTATTGTTAAAGTAACCTCCGGAAGCTTGAATTATTCCAATGTCTTGTGGGAGTGTGATGCTTTCTCTCTGCTTGGAATTCTCTGACAGGATTATTAGACATATGCCCCTCTGTGACCAGCTACAGGACACAGCCAAGCTATCTGTTTGTTTTCATCTGTCAGTCTAATGGACGACTGCCCAGAGAATATATCACTCTCCCGTTTGTTTTGGTCTTTTACTCTTTTTAATATATAATACTTTCTCCGGGGTGGCACGGTGGCGCAGTGGTGCAGTGGGTGGCACTGTTGCCTCACAGCAAGAAGGTCTTGGGTTCGATTCCCGGCCAGAGTCTTTTCTGTGTGGAGTTTGCATGTTCTCTGTGTGGGTTTCCTCTGTGAGCTCTGGTTTCCTCCCACAGTCCAAAGACATGCAGGTTGGGTGAACTGGAGACACTAAATTGCCCCTGAGTGTGTTTGTCTGTGTATCTGCCCTGCAATGGACTGGCGACCTGTGTTTCCCTGCCTTTTGCCCTATGAGTGCTGGGATAGGCTCCAGCAC
Source organism: Chanos chanos (assembly GCF_902362185.1). Taxonomy (NCBI): domain Eukaryota; kingdom Metazoa; phylum Chordata; class Actinopteri; order Gonorynchiformes; family Chanidae; genus Chanos; species Chanos chanos. Next base: position 29,564,621 of record NC_044496.1, read on the forward strand.
CCCCGCGACCCTAATCAGGATAAGCGGCTTAGATAATGAGCGAGTGAGTGAATACTTTCTCCTGTATGGTCTTTCAGAAAACACCATGTTGCTTGGCTTTATAAACTGTTGAAACAACAAAGAAAAAACAAAGACATTTTTAAAAATTATTTATTGAACTGCTTTTAATGGTTAAGTGACCATAAAATGTCATTTAACGAGTTAAAAAGAAGAATGAGTTTCCAGCTCTGAAGGACTATTATGGAGGCGAAGGAGACAAAGACTTAATGTTTAATGAGACCTGCTGTCATGAGGAAAAGAGCTGTGGTTTTGTCATTCTTGAGGAATCTCCAGATAAAAGGGTTTACGTGTTAAAAGTGTTGGCATTTCCTTTTTCAACTTATTTTTATTTGTATTTTTATTATTCATTTATTTATTTCTGTCAGAGATAATCAGAAGAGGACAAAAGTAATAGTAACAGTATTTATCTTATTTTCTTATTTTTACTGAGCATCGATGTTGAACCCCTCCTGGAATCGCAACCTTATCGTGGTGGAGGGGTTTGTGAGCCCCTGTGATCCTGAGAGCTGTGCTGCCCGGAGCATGTAGCTCCTGGTAGGGTCACCCAGGTGAGGGGCCAGACAACAAGCGATTCTGAAAGCCGTTATGATCAGCACCCACATAGAAACAGGCACCTCGCCTGGAATAGGGAGACCGGGGCCCACTCCTGGAGCCAGGCCTGGGAGGGGAGCTCATAGAAGAGTGCCTGATGGCGGGGCCTGCCACGGGGTCCGGCCAGGCTCAGCCCAAATGAGCAACGTGGGGCTGCCCTCTCATGGGCCCACCACCTGCGAGGGGAGAAATAGGGGCTGGGTGCGATGCCACACGGGTGGCAGGATGGGGCGAGGGCCCCAGCGGACTGGACTTACGGTACAGAAACTGGCTTTTGGTATGTGGAATGTCACCTCTCTGGAGGGGAAGGAGCCGGAACTTGTGCGGGAGGTGGAGCGATACTAAATAGATATAGTTTGGCTCACTTCTACGCACAGCCTTGGCTCTGGAACCAAACTCCTGGATGGGGGCTGGACTCTGTCCCTCTCTGGAGTTGCCTGGGGTGAGAGACGACGGGCAGGTGTGGGGTTACTTGTTAGTCCCTGACTGAGTGCCGCTGTGTTGGAGTTTGTCCCGGTAAACGAAAGGGTCGCCTCACTGTGCCTTCGGGTTGCAGGGGGGAAATCTCTGACTGTCGTGACGACATACGCGCCGAGTCATGGATTGTCCATAACGAACACCATGTTTGAGCATAAGGCAGCTCATAAGAGTACCTGCTACCAGAGCTCCTTAGGCCAATGGTCTATGATCGACTTTGTAGATCTGCGGCCGTATGTGCTGCGGCCGTATGTGCTGGACAATCGGGTGAAGAGAGGGGCAGAGCTATCAACTGATCACCACCTGGTGGTGAGTTGGAGCAGATGGTGGGGGAGGCTGCCGGACAGACCTGGTAAACCCAAGCGCATAGTGAGGGTGAACTGGAAACGGCTGGCTGAGGACCCTGTACGCAAGATCTTCAACTCACACCTCTGGAGGAGCTTCTCCCTGATCCCGAGGGAGGCTGGGGACATGGAGTCCAAATGGACTCTGCTGTGGCCAGATGGTCGTCAATGCCTGTCGTGGCGGCAACCCAAGGACCTGGTGGTGGACGCCACCGGTGAGGGAAGCCGTCAGGCTGAAGAAGGAGGCGTTCCAGGCTTGGCTAGCACGGGGGACTCTGGAATTGGCTGAGAGGTACCAGCATGCCAAAAGGGCTGCAGCGACGGCTGTCATGGAAGCAAAAACTCGGGTATGGGAGGAGTTTGGGGAGGCCATGGAAAAGAACTTTCGGTTGGCCTCAAAGAGGTTCTGGCAAACCATAAGGCGACTCAAGAGGGGCAGGCAGGGCCTCGTCCAGGCTGTTCTCAGCAGGGATGGGGAGGATGTGGTCGGACAGTGGAAGGAACACTTTGTGGAGCTCCTAAACCCAACTGACACGCCCTCCACAGAGGCGGCAGGGCCAGAAGATTCAGGAGGGTCGTCACCCATCTCTCTGGCAGAGGTCACTGAGGCAGTTAGAAAACTCCGCAGTGGCAAGGCGCCAGGAGTGGATAAGATCTGCCCTGAAATGCTGAAGGTTTTGGATGTTGTTGGGCTGTCATGGCTGACACGCCTCTTCAACGCTGCGTGGGAGTCAGGGACAGTGCCTTTGGAGTGGCAGATAGGGGTGGTGGTCCCCATTTTTAAAAAAGGGGACCGGAGAGTGTGCTCCAATTATTGGGGTATCACACTGCTCAGCCTCCCTGGGAAAGCCTACTCCAGGGTACTGGAAAGGAGACTGCGGCCGATTGTCGAACCTCGGATCCAGGAGGAACAATGTGGATTCTGTCCTGGCTGTGGAACAGCGGACCAGCTGTTCACCTTTGCACGGATACTGGAGGGATCATGGGAATTTGCCAATCCAGTCTACATGTGTTTTGTGGACCTGGAGAAGGCTTATGATCGTGTTCCCCAGGGTGTCCTGTGGGGGGTACTGCGGGAGTATGGGGTGCCAGGTTTGCTGCTGCAAGCCATTCGGTCCCTGTATAACCGTAGTGAGAGCTGTGTCCGTATTCTCGGCACAAAGTCAAACTCATTCTCAGTGAGTGTTGGACTCCGCCAGGGCTGTACCTTGTCTCCGATCTTGTTCTTAATATTCATGGACAGGATCTCAAGGCGCAGTTGGGGTGAGGAGGGTGTCCAGTACTGTGACCTCAGGAAGGCATCTCTGCTTTTTGCAGATGATGTGGTTCTGTTGGCCTCATCAAACTGTGACCTCCAGCATGCATTGGGACGGTTTGCAGCCGAGTGTGAAGCGGTTGGGAAGAGGATCAGCACCTCCAAGTCCGAGGCCATGGTCCTATGCCGGAAAAAGGTGGCTTGCCCCCTCCGAGTTGGGACTGAGTTTCTGCCTCAAGTGGAGGAGTTCAAGTATCTCGGGGTCTTGTTCATGAGTGAGGGTAAAATGGAGCAGGAGATCGACAGGCGGATCGGGGCGGCGGCGGCAGTCACGCGCTCGTTGTTCCGGACTGTCGTGGTGAAGAAGGAGCTGAGTCAGAAGGCAAGGCTCTCAATTTACCAGTCGATCTTTGTTCCAACCCTCACCTATGGCCATGAGCTCTGGGTAGTGACCGAAAGAATGAGATCGCGGATACAAGCAGCAGAAATGAGCTTCCTCCGCAGGGTGGCTGGGCGCACCCTTAGGGATAGGGTGAGGAGCTTGGACACCCGGGAGCTTGGATTAGAGCCACTGCTCCTCCGCATTGAAAGGAGCCAGTTGAGGTGGTTCGGACACCTGGTCAGAATGCCTCCTGGGCGCCTCCCTGTGGAGGTGTTCTGGGCACAACCAACTGGGAGGAGACCCCGGGGAAGACCCAGGACACGTTGGGAGAATTATATATCTCGGCTGGCCTGGGAACGCCTTGGGATCCCCCAGAAGGAGCTGATGGATGTAGCCGGGGAAATGATAAGCGGCAGAAAATGATATGATATATGATGATATGATATCGATGTTGAAGTCATGACCAAAACATGGATGTGGTGGAAAGGAGCCTGGGGTTTACACGACCCCTAAAGCTAAATTGTGTGTGTGTGTGTGTGTGTGTGTTTCTTTGTTTGTGTCTGTGTGTCTGTGCATGTGTGTGTGCATGAGTGTGAGTGTAAATGTGAGTGTGTATTTGTGTGGGTTAAGAAAGGCATAGGGTTAAGTTGGGGTTGAGTTTAGGGTTAGGGTTAGAATTGTGCTGGGGGTTAGGATCGGAGTTAGGGTTAATTAAGGTTGGGATTGGAGTTAGGGTTAGTTTAGGGTTAGGATTAGGGTTAGAATTAGCGTTAAGGATAAGATTAGCATTAGGTTTAGGATTAGAGTTTGAATTAGGGTTAGGATTTCCTAATTAGGATTAGGATTAGGGTTAGGATTTCTAGGAAAGAAAAGTTTGCACTGGCCATTCAATGTACTCGAGCCCTCGGGTAGACAGAGTTTTAGTTTTCCTAGTGTTGGATTTTTTTTGTGTGTATGGTAAATGTTAAGGATAAGGGATGTTCACCAACCTGATGTTGGTTATTTTGGAATAGCTTTTTGTCAGAAGGTCATAGAGAGTTGCAACCAAGTCCTGTGGGAGGTTCTGGGGGACGCCCAATGGATTGGTACCACCCCCGTCCTTCTACACCCACTTCCGGTGGCCGTAATCACCAAAAAAACAAATAACTGGTGAGTTTTTCTGAATAACTTTTTTTCTGAAAGTCATACAGACCTGGAACTAATTTCCACCAGAGTATTTTCAGGGACGCTGAGAACGGCAGTGTTGGTCCCGAGTCTCTACGACCTTCCATGCCCAAGATACCATGCTTTGCTAGGGCTCGCATCATATGTGATTTTAACACTCAAATGAATGAAAGCCTATGGGTAACTCTGGGAAGCTGTTTAGGAGCATGTTTCATGTTGCCATTTTGAGTCGATTGGTATAGGTTTGTAGTGAAGGATTTTTTTTTTTTCAGGTCAGTGTTAGGCTTAGGGTTGGGGGTTGGTTGGTTGGTGTAACTGTACATGTGGGAAAGGAAATGAATATGTGTATGGGAGCTTTTATAAGCTAAATTTCCTTTGTAAATAGGCATTTGACTACATGTTCCATGTGTTTTATAGCACTTCACATGTTAGTGTCAGCTGGTGCTGCTGGTGGCATCCCAACGACAGGGTGTATGTCTGATGCACTGAGTCCCCGCTCACTGGCAGCCTGACCTCTGCTTGACCTCTTCCCTCACAGAGCTGATTGCTGTTGACCATGACAGACTTATGTGAGCAGGACTGTGTGTGATGTAACAGAAAGACAGAGGTCAGATTTGGCCCTAAATCCCACAGAGTGCGACACTGTGTCCTTAAATCACACCAAACTACACCCTCAGACACTTGCACTAATCACAAAGAGCTGGGAAAATCTGATTAACATGGAATTGCTGTATACATTTCTAAAACAAAGCCATGGCTGCCAGTTCCATATTCTCTTGTCATTATTGTTTCATTTTTGGAATCCAACACAAGAAGAGTCAGTTCTGAGAGAAATGGGTTATTGGAGCAGAGTGTTTTGTCACATTTGCCCTGAGAATTCGCTAAGAGGACGTAGGGAAGGGAAAGGACAGGAAGGAGAGCATCTTTTGCCTTGAATTGGAATCCAGCCCATTTTAGCCAAGACTGTCAGAATGGCATACCACAAAAACAGGCCTGTTCCAGATACTCATGGCAGGTATTTCTATAATTGGTCTCTGTCCCAGTTTAGTTGAGTCGCAGCTCACTCATACACAGAGATGGACTGGGCAAATAAGATACTGGATTAATGAGAGTGTGTTAATAGCTCAAAATAGATCTATAAATGAAAAAATTCATTTGAAACAAAAAAAATTGTCATTTGATCCATTTCATTTTTAACTTCATTTTGAAGACAAAGAAACATCAATAATAACAAAAGCAAAAGAATGCCATAAACAAATGAAATATATATATATATATATAAAAAAAAACAACATTTAACCTTTTTGAGTTTTGAATGAAGACTATGAATCGTGTTTTGTTTGATTGTAGGTTAAATTAGAGAGTGTGTGATCACATAGAGTCACACTCGTCCACAAACAACATAATTCACATCTCACACAATCTTATCTAGCTTTGAGCAAAGATAACTCATCTTAATTTAGATGTAATGTGTATACGGATGTCAATTGAATTGTAACGTCTACATATGCCATTTGAAATCAATTCCTCACTTCAGTAGAACAGGCAACATTTTATAGGTCTCTGTAAATTAAATCCATTGGGAGGAAAAAAAGTCTTTTTGTGAGTTGTTTGTCTGGATGTCTCTCTCTAACCTTTCTCCATTACCAGAAGACTGGACAGGTTTTTGACCCCCCTGTGTCCACCATGTTCTTCTCTTGACAATATAGGTGTGTGTGTGTGTGTGTGTGTGTGTGTGTGTGTAATGACTGAGGACTGTGTGTTGAACCCTTTCTCTCTGTTCTCAGTAAAACTGCTCTTCTATGTGGCCAGTATTGATTGCATCACTGCATTTGCCGAAAGGGCAGAGGTCTCCTTTGTTTTTGCCAACACATCTGTCTATGATTTCATGTTTTATTGGAAACAGCTGAAAAAAAATCAATACCAGCAGTGGGTTTCTATACATAGTGAGTGTCACACTACAAGTGTTGCAGACTAACGTAGAGGAGGATGGGAAGCTCGGTAGGACATGCTACAAACTCAATCTCTGTTTCATGCCTGATAAGAACCCCAGACACTGTAGTGGCATCAGTGGGGTTTTCTGTGTCCTGCTCTGTTTAGCATGTAACGTTCAGTTCAATACATGATTACCTATTTACTCCCATCTGGATAACAGTGGAAAAACAGTGCCTATTCTCTGATATATACTTAATTTAAAAGTATAGAGCCATATGCCCTGATCAATTTTCTATTCAGACGAATTATTTTAGCTGGAATACTTAAAAGTGTTGGAAAAGGTCTCTACTATTATCACAAATTATTATGTCTGATTAAATGAAGATGTTACACATTTTCTGCTGTTTAGGAATGACTCAATGTACACTGAGGTTCATATGGAAAAACACTCCAATCTGACAAATTACTGCTACTGCTGCTCTCTCTGAGCAGCACATGTAATGAAAGCTTGAAAATGCTATGTTCATTCTTCTGGTTACAGCTGTCTCCTTTTCTGGCTGCTGATAATGGTCTTATAATTAGCCTTGGATGGCATGACACAGCTTTGACCTGTGAAAATGGCTTACCTGAGGAGCTAGGCCACTGTTTGGGAGGATACCAGAAAACCCAGTACCTCTCCTTACAAAAATGTGTGTGTGTGTGTGTGTGTGTGTGTGTGTGTGTGTGTGTGTGTGTGTGTGTGTGAGTGTGTGCGTGTGTGTGTGTGTGTGTGTGTGTGTGTGTGTGTGTGTGCGTGTGTGTGAGATCAGGCTAGCAGGATGACAGCCCTGGGATCCTGGCTGTGAGTTAATGGAGTCCTCAGAGCTCTGCCATGTGTGGAGTGAAGCACTGTAATTGTACCAGAGCGAATTTCCCACTGACCCATAATCAGAAAATATCAGCTTTCTACATCACCCCCCTACTGCCCCGAGCAAGACATGATTTAAAAGATCCATCCCATGGAGACACACACAAGCTGATTCTGGGCTTTTCCGGTATTCTCAGGTACACACACGCACACACGCACACGCACGCACGCAAACCTCTGCACTCACATTGACACCCACTTGGTTCACTGATGTCTATATCTCCCAGAAACCCACATAGCCTTTAAACAAAAAGCAAAACATCACTTTATTTAATTTCTCCAAGCGGTGTAAAGCCCATATAATTGGATGTATTTTTCCTATACTGGGAGCTGTCAATGACTCACTGTGGGAAATTGTACCTCCAGGCTATGTACTATAACTGCTCAGCTGCCCAGTAACACTCTGCTGTTAAACAGCCACTTATGGCGCAGTCACATGGTGCTCCTCACATAGCTCCACCTTCCTCAAGAGTCACCAACACCTGTCAACTTTGGCTTGTAAACTTTGTTGTTTATTTGTTGTTGTTTATGTGTTTATTCATTAAGCCAGCATCACTTTCTGCTATGAAGGGCACGATGAGGCCCCTATGGACCAGTCAGGTTGCAGAGATTATAAGCAAACATAAGATGCACACAAAGAGGTTGCTTCAATGGACAGAGTCTTACTGTCTGGGACAGTTGGTCCCCATGAAACTTATCTGTCAACAAATTCATGTCAGAATTTCCTTCTGAAGGGAAATGACAAAACTTAAGTGTGTGTTCTCACACACACACACACACACACACACACACACACACACACACACACACACACACACACACACACACACATTGTCACACTGCCCATTCATGTGAGTTTTACTGGAAATTGAGCAAAACACATCATCTCTGATCCCTTCACAAACAACAGAGGAATTCAGCTTATCACTCCACGGAATTCACAGTTATGGTAGATATGGTGTGAAGCTGTCCCGCTAAGTAACAAAAACATCCCTGTTACAGAGAGTCCAGAGCTGACAGTGCCAGTGAATGTGTGTGTGTGTGTGTGGGGGGGGGGGGGGGGGGGGGGGGGGGCGGGGCTAGAAACTTTCATTTAGTACATAAGTGTATGACATTATGGGGTGTGTGGGTATTGATGTAAAGCCCACTGGATGAGGAAAGAGATCTGTGTTTAGTTCCAGCTCCTCATTTAGGTCTGTTGACATTGATGAGTGGCACTACCCTGTTGTTCTTGGCCCTTTTTCAGCGCTAGGTTCATAGGAAATACTTTACACCAACCAAACACAACATGAAACAGTCAATCAAAAGCCAGGGCATGGAGATGGGAAATTTTCACCATTAGTAATACGGTCAATAATCACATCTTGTGTGAATGGGCTGGGATCTGTGGTGCGGGAACAAGTTTCAACGTGGAGGGGGGCAAGAACACAGGGCAAACCCAGACTTGTACGGGGGTCCGGGGGCATCGTTCCCCAGCGAAAATTATCTTAATTCTGGTAGCTAAATGCATCATTTTCCAGCAGTTTGAGACAGAAACAGAAAGCCTAAAAGCAGTAGCGTTACCGGGATATCACTGCGTATGCTACATTCAAACCTCAGAAATTCTAATTTGATGCAATCAAAACTGTCAAAACACAGACACCAGAGGTGGAGAGCGGGCGCCTTCAAAGCACCAGCAGGACAGGAGCATATTTTCAACATCTAGGGTAGCCTACTTTAGATGGAATGACAAATAAATTGTGCTTTACAATCAAGTAATCTCACCACTTGCTCTTGTGTTTTGCCATAACAAAACCAAACGAGATGTAGATTAATTAGATTACTTTTTCTAATCATTGACACAACTGAGGATGCGGTAAAAGCTTTGAAGGGCGGAGCTTACACTCGTGCTTTGCAGAGAATCAACATGTTTTTCTGCTTGTTCTCATTCAGAGAAGTAGCTTTTGTCTGAACACAAAAGTAATGCTAACTTGTCGACTTTAGCAGAGTGATGGGATGGTTAGGTAGGTTTGTATAGATAAACAAATGTTATAGAATAAATGCAGACATAAGTTATGATAACTCTTGACTGTTTGCCACGCCAGGCGTGTAAGTGCAGTTGCCGACATGCGATTTCCCAAATCAACAAAATACATTGCACAGCCAGTGTAAGCTTCACCCTTCCTCTTAAACATTGTCACATTACATACCTTGCAATCTAGACATAAGATTGGTTGGTGGTACAGAGTGAAATCAGAACTGGGAGTAAAACAACCCCCCCTCCTGTTTCCAGCACCCCTGGCTGCATTCTATATTTCTCTGGTGGATTATTGCAGTGGTGTGCTCAGTAAGAGAGCTCCGTATGGCTGTGAGAGTGTGTTCATTAGACAGTTTTGTATGACTGTGGCAATGTCTTAAGTAGACAGTCCGTATGGCTGTGACAGTGTGTTCAGGATACAGCTCCGTATGGATGACGGTGTGTTCATTAGACAGCTCTGAATGGCTGTGGCAGTGTGTTCAGTAAACAGCTTCGTATGACTGTGGCAGTGTGTGTTCAGTAGAAAGCTTTGTATGGCTGTGACAGTGTGTTCAGTAATCCTATAGATGATCCGGCATGGTGATGGACTGGTAATGCAGTCTCAGATTCCCTAATTTGGAAGAACATTCACAGTAAAATAGCTGCAATGCCATGATTCCATCTCCAGACATATATTCTACTATTTGGCTTTTACTGAAGAAAATTCACCATAACATTAGTCGGAGGACTTTATCAATCTCTCATCTTAGGCAAACTGCACTGCAGTATGCTCCATTATAATATACTGTTTTTTACCCTCCTGCCAAATCGTGTTGTGGGGAAGCTCTTGATTAATGTTTGATAAACACATCAACTTGGTGTTCTGGGCATGAATTGTCTAGTAGTGAAAGTCTATTACTGAAAAATCAAAATGCAATTTAGACCAGGGCTACATTTACTCTTCATCTGAGACTTCAGTCTGAAGCTGGCAGGATACTGAAACTGCATTGAAAAAATGTAGAGATGGCTCATATCTAAACTCCGTGGAACATTGTGAAAAATCGAATTGTGCATGCTGTCCCACCCTGTGGTTTGATTTTCTCCGCTGGGCTGTGAGGTGCAGCACTTTGGCCAAGCTGTGTGTCGTCAACAGACAGACAGACAGACAGACAGACAAGCAGACAGTCAGATAGACAAGCAGACAGACAGACAGATAGACAGGCCAATTACCCTGTGGGATCATGGAAAAGCAGTTCAGGTAGGTGGAGGGGCAGAGGGGCAATGCTGCCACCCATTTCCCTGAGCCCTGAGAGTGGGGATTTGTGGTGAATCTCTGGCCTCCTGGAGATAACCCCCCACCCCACTCTCCTGCAGCTCCACACTCAGAACTAAGCCTCCTCTAATCGCTTTAGGCCTGGCAAGAGATGTGTGAAACATGCACAGACAAACACAAACACACTTTTCAATGGCACATTACACATTCACACACACAAACACATAGACAGACATGCATGTAAAGCAGACATGGTAACTGACACACTTATAGTCATGTTGTCATTCAAAAAATAAATAAATAAATAAACAGATCAGACAAAATTCAGCTGGATACAAACTCCCCACCTTTTTATCCTTCTCTTTCTTTCTCTGTTTCTGTCTCTGTCTCTCTCTCCTTGTCTCTCTCTCTCTCACACGCACATGTACACAAATATATACACACATGCACACACAGATCACTTTTGCATAAATATATGTAGACAGCATTGCAAGAAGAATGCCTTTGTGTTCTCCAGCATCCATCCTTCAGTCTGCTCTAGGAAACAGACAGAGTGTGTATGCAGTCAGTGTCCTGGTTAGAGCTTTAGAAACAGCCATGGGGTTTAGGACCCAGCCTCCCAGCTACACCAGGGCTGTATGAAATCACTGCCTATTTGTCTTGATGTTTTTTCAAGGTTAGGCTTAGGGTTTATTTTTTTCTTTTTCCTTTTTTTTAGAGAGTAAGATTGGGTTATTTTTTGAGAGAAAAATATTGCTTTTGGCCTTGAGGCTTGTTTGAAAAAAATGATATTTTTCAGTGATGTTGTACTTAGTCAAAGCCATTGACACATTTTCTCAAAACTTCTTGACCAAACAGGCAATTACAGTAATGGCTTATCTGTAGAACAATATTATCTGTCATGTTCTCTTTGGATAAAGTATACCAAACTATTGTAGCCCCATTCAGAATGATTCATTACTGTTTTTATCATCAGTTCCCAAGTCTTTCCATTTGATTTGACAAGATGCCTGTCTGCTGTTGGTATAGAGCACTTCCTGCTTCCTGCAGTCCCCTCAAGGAACTTTACACAATTCTGACAAGTTCACATGAGCTTCAGCAAGCCATCTTGGATGGAAATCTTCAGATTATAATTTGAGATTATTCATCGAAAAATTTGTAGATGTTTCTTTGCTTACAGAATTAAAGAACAATAGAACAATGTGAGGGAGCGTTTGACATCACAACGCAAACACAGACATAGACTAATGTGCCATCATTTTGGGCCCTGAATTTTCATATGACCTTAGTTTTAATCCTTGCTATGGCTGTCCTGCCTACTTGACTTGTGTGTCCAGGCCTCGGAGATCCAGGCCTTGGATCCATCATATGAACTGTCCTTGAGCATCTGAAGTCATACCTTTTTTTCACTTCCGAGAGGATGAGAAAGCTTCTAAATGAAGACAATCACATCTAAATGAAACATACTGTCTATTTTAGCGATGTCAACGTGTAAAGTTGGGACTAAGACTGGTTTAAAATAGAAGTTCTTTTTACTTAGTTACTTAGTACAGCATCTATCTATCTATCTATCTATCTATCTATCTATCTATCTATCTATCTATCTGTTTGCACAGCCAACCACAGTACCATTAGATGATATTGCACTGGGTGTTGGGGTGTTTAGACCTGTGAGTGTATGTGGTGGACTGGTCAAAGCAAGACTCTCTGCACTCAGTCATATGCACCAAACTGTTTCAGCCGCCATGCTGATCATCAGTCTGTCATCTTTCTCATAGAGACCTTCATCAGTACAAAGCCGTCAGGGTATCGGACTGCAGCTTTACCATGAAGAGGAAGCTCAGCTTACAACTGTCACCAAAACTACAAAATATCAAATACCACAACAGACAGAGAGAAGGAAATGTACAATAAAGTGTGAGATCTCTCTCTCTCTCTCTCTCTCTCTCTCTCTCTCTGTCTGTCTATCTGTGTGATTTAGTGAAGAGGAGATGGACTGACATTTTTTCTGTCTGCCTCTTATCCTTCCACAGATAATAGAGCTTCTATTATGGAGTGCTAAACTCTTTCAACCAAGAGCAAAATCATAGATTTCAAACATCAGCAGCCATATTTGTCATTGCCAAAGGACAAACCCATCACAGAATGTCACATTACTGACTCTTAATGGGTTTTACCATTTTACGCAGAGTGGAGAAAGAGCTCTCTTGCTCTCTCTCTCTCTTGCTCTCTCTCTCTCTCTCTCTCTCTCACACACACAGTCTCTCAGAGGTACAGTAGAGCTCCTTGATTTGAACAAACTTATGGTCACAGATCAAATCATTGTAGAAGAAAAAAAAAAAAGAAGTACATCAGAGTACATATTTTATTGGTTTGTCTGTATATGGAGTAATGTGCAGTAATTAAAATACTGTAATTAGTACAATGCTAATTAAACACAAAAGCTAAATTATGCTTAGCTTCACCACATGTGACAAACCATTAGCGAGAAACTTTCCCCTTTAAAACATTCGATGTATATTATACTTGCAGACTGAATGGTCTAGCCTGTTCTCCACAGCACTCCTAGATGATGTCAGCTGATGGAGAATGGTTTTAAAAAAGAGAGGCAGCAAATGTGCACCTTGGACTGTGAAGTTTAATTATCGACAAAAATAGACCTCTGAAGCTCCTTAAAGTGACAGATGAAGAAAGGAGCTAGTTTGGTGTTAAACAGTATTAAAAATGAATTGGAATAACATCTTTTCTTGATGCTGGCACAGGATATGTGTTCTCTGACACATCAGGGGTAAAGACTCCTATTTCACATTGCAAAAATTCAGCAGTCACATTTGCACTGTTTATATTTTAAAATCTGAAAAGATGGTGTCAACTCCATTGTAGAACTTTTGTTCAGGAAAATGCAAAAACACATGGGAAACAGAAAATGATTCTTAAATGAGAAGGGTTTAAATTCTCCTGTCCAGTGTCACCAGATGTCATTTTCTGTTTGTGTTTATATCAGCCCCCTGTATTAGAAGTAAACTGAAGACAGTAAACTCTACAAGCTTTCTATATTGTCAGTGGACTGAGGGCGGCGAGTACCAGACTGTGTTCTGAGCACAAAGCATTTCACTTAAAATGTATATAAATTACACACTGCTTTAAAAGGAATATTACTGACTCCTGTCATAATCATAAAGTATGTGTAAACTAGTTTCCTCTTTCCAGAAAAATTCCCCAGCAAACAGATTCTCAATTGGCCTGATAATAACATGGAGATTCCAGTGCAATTATATGGCTAATCATAATCATAAGCTGGTGTCTGCCTGTCTCCCTGCTCAGAGTTCATACCATCATTTTAATTACCCAAAATCATGCTAGCACTTCAGAAACACAGAATTAGCCAATTTGGCCAAACTGTTTTTTTTTTTTTTTCCTCATTTCCCATTTGCTGCTGATTAGCTACTGTTACTGACTGTGAGTCAGAAAAATAGGAGGTTAAAAGGGGGGGGGGGGGGTAATATTCTCGCCAAGAGCGTCACAGCCAGGTAGAGCCAGCAGGGGGAGGCCATCTTCCCACACCTTGTTGGACCAATCAGCTCATTTGCATGTTAACGAGGGGTTTCTAACGAAACAATCAACTTAAAGAGAAACGCAGTGATGCCATTTTACACTTCAACAGGTTCCCATAATTAACATTAGCAGATTCCATTTATTACAGCTACACATAATGAGCACACACATCAGTCAGTAATGCTTTACAGAAAGAGCTATGAATCACTCAATATGTATCAGATGTATGAGTGCACAGGGTGGAAATTTCTCAGCTACAAAAAAAAAAAAAAAAAAAAAATCCATGATATATATGTCTGAAATGACCCAGCATAAGCAAGATAAAACTCTTCTCTAATATAAGGAGATGTACTCCATGATATGACATCAGAATTCTGTGAGGTTCAGTTGACTAGATATTCCACCATGATTCCATTCCCTTCCTCCAGGTGACAAGTCATTCTCCTGACAGAGCAGGCCAAACACAGAAGAATGATGTGTTGGCCAAATGTATGTTTGACCCCTAGTTCCTTCCATTAGAATCCTGGCAAGAAGCAAAGAAACAGAAGGCCAGACAGAAACATCTGACGAGGAAAAGCTATTATTTCCTTGGCAGCCTTCTCGCCATCGGAAACGCATGTAATTATGTGGGTAACTGGAGTCATTACACAAGTGAATTAATGCGTGGTGTTTCCTGAATACTGTGTGCTATGGAAATGAGAGCACCTGGGTTATCAGACAGGTAAGCTCCTTGCCCCAGCATTAGACAGCACGTAAATGCAACAGCGCTTTCATTCCCTCCGTAAGCTGATTAGGCTTGTTTACAAGACTACAGTAGTTCATTAACAGCGTTTGACTATACCCCCCCCCCCCCTCCCCCCCCCCCCCCCCCACACGCACACACACATTTCGCAAACCATTTTCTCAAGCAGTCCATAATCATTACAGGTTAATCAGATCTCTGAGCGAATAATACATCTAAAAGGCACTTTTTCTGAATTAGGTTAAAAAAAAGGGAAAAGAGAAAAGAGCTGTTAATGTTATAAAACAGTGTGGATTGTGAATGAGAGCTCTACAAATCACACACTGATCAAATGAGGAAAGAGTTGGCTGTAACGGCATTGGAGGCCAGGTGTAACTGTGTGTAACTGCCCTGGTACTGTTACACCCTGCAAGACCTCACAGAAAGATGGAGACAGGTTTGCGAGAGGATCCCATCCTGAGAACATTAGTATTCCCAACACAATGCAATGGAATACAACAGAACGACACCACACGACATGACGCAGCGCAGTGCAGCACAACACAGCACAACGCAGCACAACACAGCACAACACAGCACAACACAGCACAATACAACACAACACGGGACAACACAACACAACACAACACAACACAACACAACACAACACTTTGCCTAACACTTTTAACATCACACATCACACATATTGTCCAAAATAACCGAATCATATTGTTCAAAATAACTGAATCATATTGTTCAGAATCACCAAATCATTTTGCCTGATACATCACTGAATCATACTGTCAAGGGAAGAAAATGATCCAGTGCATGGGTGTACTTTTTCTGTTTAAAAGTAGGCTGGAGATCAGGGCTTTCTACACAGTGTCCAAATATAATGCTGAGAATGTGCAGAAATGCTTTGTTTCTTGATTTCTGCATTATTAGGTATAAGTGAGCTAATTGGAGAAAATAAGTGGTTTTGGCCAGACTGCTGAACTGTGCATTAGTTTTAAAGATAAACTGAGCTTTTAAAGCAGCTTGTTGCACATGGACACATAATAACTTGCTAGTAAAAATTGTCAATTATTAATTGTGAAGTGACCAGTTACTAAAATAAGTACTCCTGATTTCACTTCATGTTATCACAAGTTGGATGTTTTTCCTTGGTGAGAAAAAAAATTGAAAAAACCTTTTTTCACTCAGTTAACCTGTGAAACATTTTCCAAAACCCGCAAACAGACAGACAGACAGACACACACACACACACACACACACACACACAAAGGTTTAAAACCTTGTCTTTATTGGAACAGAGTAATGCCCAAACATTCAGAATCCTTTTTTTTTTATGGTGAAGTGTCTCCAGACAACACTTTAAAATTGAAATAACAATTTCATTTTAGCAGCAAAGGGTACAGCCCTATCAAGCTCCATTTGGGCCCTTACACACAGCAAACAGAGAGGGCCAAATAGTGAAGCTCCTCTCACAGTTGCAGCATAGTAAGGGATAATAGTGGAGGTGTGGACCTTACAGAGACTCATTAGGAAAGACTGGCTGTACAGGGTCAGGTGAGACTGACCTCTACCCTTTGTGTGCATTTAGAAAGGACAAATCCTTCGCTCCTGGCAAATTAACCTTGAAAGTTATTATTGTGTCGCTGAGGATATCTGAGCACTGACTGCAGGTAATTTACAGCGGAGGGAATTAGAGGGAGGTGACCTGTCTCACCTCTAAACTGTCAGTCTCCCTAATGGTGGCTGTCGTCCACCTATGCGCCCAGCTGCTCTGAAAAGGTGACGTTTAGCAGAAGACAGAGACAGGAGCAGAGAGATGCAGAGGGAGAAGAGAAATCACTAATCATCACCCTCACACTGGTCACTCTGTCGTGAATTAAACTGATTTATTTACACACACACACACACACACACACACACACACACACACACACACACTCCACAGTACAGTACCATGTTGCTGTGTGGATGGCATGTTATAATATGATTCTCTGGGGAATTCATTTTGATTATATGCAGAGCATGAAGTAATATGAAAATATAAAAAACTAACCTATCGGCGCCATACTTAGTCACGCAAATAATTTCCAGATTTCCAACTTTTTTTTTTTTCCTTATTTTAATCTGCCACATGAAGCCTAACTATCTGTCAGTGAATGCTTATATATTTTTAGCTTAAAGAAGTTAAACATAGCAGATAATAATAAAGCAACTATACTGACCTTATTATGTGTGTCCATGCGTTGGGCTGTAACCAATGAGGCTGAATACATTGGCTTGGCTTCTACATTCACGGGGAGGAGCAGACAGGCAGAAGGAAAAAGTCAGCAGCCAATTGAATTTGCTCATTTGGAGAAGTTGCTCATATCCCAGAATTCACTTCAAACAGCCGAGTCATAGGACCATCCTCTCATGAACCACTCACCACTTGTGTTTAATTTGTGATGGCAGGAAGCCTACGTCATAATGAACTGCATCTCAAACGACCATACAGAGAGAGAGAGAGAGAGAGAGAGAGAGCGCGAGAGAGAGAGAGAGAGAGGAAGAGGGGTCAATGACTCTGCATGAATATTTCATATCTGCACACATACACACATAAAGAGAAGCCTGAACACTCAGAGAGGCACACGGTCATTCCACAGATTTGATGCAACATCGTTCATCTGAAACGCCATTTGCCTGTGGGGAAAAAATCTCTCTACAGGATTCCAGAATATTCTATCACTTTGCCAATCTGAGCTCCTCATATCCCTTAAGGCCTGTGGAAGGATTCGACTGCTGGGAGACAGCAATTACCATATCAGATTCACACAAGCATGTCACAGGGTGTGTGCCCAGTGGACCAGCAGTCAAAAGGTTCAGCATAGACATATGGGAATTCACAGGCCATGCCTGTGGGGTAAAACAAACCAGTGAGAGTGATGAAAAATACGCTTATTTCACATGTGTAAAAGCATAAAATTTCACCTTTGTTAAATTTTATTTGTGGGTTTTACAATGCCTATAATGCTATATGCTGACAGGAGATCTTGGTGAAAGAAGGAGATGTGTGATGTCAGTGGTAAAGGTGTATTGAGATGTTTGCTCATATCAGATACAGAAAACCCTGTGATAATGGCCCACTCGCCTGATCTACACTCACTTACCTAGACATCTACACCTGTTTGATAGAATCGCTATGTGTATCTTCATATTGCTGTGGTCATGTCTGACATAATTATACATTCATCACATGCATGCGACTGATCTGTGTCATTATTATCAGCATAGAACCTCTATAACTGCAAAACTTGACTCATGCCAAGTCTTACTGTTTGTGTAACACAAACAGCTGCATCATTCAATAATTCCAATAGTTATTTGGTGTTTCAAGGATTAAGGGACAAGAACTCCCTGACCTTTTTGTTTCCCCCCCAGAAGGGCTCTGTGGTCAAATGATTGGCATGCCTTCCGAGCTAAATGAGGAACGTACAAAATGTGCTGGACATTTTGATTATTGTTATTAAAACACCTTCCACAGCAACAGAAAATAAATACCTGCACACACGCTGTAAAGCTGAAACAGCGAAGGAGGTTTTGGCAGCTGTGTGTCAGTTTGTCATCGCTGGCACTCTGACAAACACAGACACAGCTCTTCTGTCTTGTTTTCAATGCCAGAAAAAAAAGTTATTCCTCTCAGACATAGTCCACATCACTTATGGTACCAGAAACATATTTGTCACCACAAAACTCTTCACACACCACAGAGCACAACTTTTCCACTTGTGTGACCTTGTGCGGCTCCCGACGGCAGTCATGTGTCTATATTAATGAGTTGTGAATCAGAAAGTGAAGTAGAAAAATATGTATTCACATCCCACTGCAGGTCTACGCGACAGGCAGCTCAGTGGAAGTGTGTGACCTCAGTAAGTTAGAGCACTCTTACAACTCCGCATACATTTCCATGAGACAAGCCCTTTGGAAAGAAAGAAAAGGAAAAAAAAAACTCAAGAGCTCCGTTGTGTCTCCCTGATTTATGAGTTTGTTCCCGCCTGCCCAGGTGCGACCTTGACTTTCCAGCACATCATTGTTAAAGTTGGCCTCTCACTCTCTCACGCCTTAAGGTAATCAGCAAAGCCTTTTTTCTTTATGTCTCAGACTTGCAGACTGTGCCTGTCCTGAGTCTGGGATAGAATAATTACAAGCTAGGAATTTTCTCTGAAGGAAAATCACATTCATGTAACAAATACAAGGACAAGCATGTCTAGACATATATATGAATGTTTGGGTACAGTGAACTGTGGATAAAGGATAGATGAATGGCTGGATGGATAGATGGATGGACAGATGGATGGAGGGGCAGACAGATGGACAGATGCATGGATATAGTAATACTAATTATCAAAAGCATTAATTTAACCTTTGTGGGTGAGTTCTGTGTTAGCATAAGTGAGGGAAACACACTCCCAGTTGTGAGGTAAACAGCACTAACAGACAACACAGGCCTTCATTTCTCTAGATGAGACTAGAGACATGTCTAATACTGGAATGAAGCATGATGGATCATTAAATATACGTGTCACACCGAGTGATATTTTACAGTAAAAGAACATCTCACAAAGGCACTGTAGACATTACACGTTATAATTGCTTCAAGGTCCAGAAGCTTCCGGGAGAGCATTGAGCAGGAATATATTGACAGTGTACCACACTCATCAGCTGTGTGAATCAGACCAGTATTACCCACGGGGAGTTCCACTCTTATAGCTCTGCCGTTCCTACATCACCCTCTCCTTCCCCCCATATGTGTGTATTTTCTCCAGGCACTTGGCGTTCAGTCTCAGAGACCCCTTGCTGATGTTTGTTTCTGGGAAAGGTGGGGCTCTTACGGCTCGAATCGATACCTCCGCATCGTATTGCTCTACTGTGATAAATCTCCTCAGACGTGGGCCTTTGAGAGTCCCCCCCCCCCCCCCCCCCCAGCCCGGCAGACATGATCAGGGCTTTCCCCAATTAAAGGTGACAGTTCCTATGATGTTTGTTCACCACATCTCTCTCTCCCAGAGGCTGTCAAACACACAGAGAGAAAGGTAACCAAGTCCACTTATCAGCAGAGCTCATGAGTCTGAGGCTGGCTGTGGAACGCGTCTCTCGCTGACACGATCCTCACTCTGTTTTAACTGGGTGTCTGTGTGATGTAGCGACAGTGCAGATGCCGTTCCTGCTCATTAATGGACATGATGGGTCGCTGATTAGCTTTAGCTTTAGCATATCTCAACTGTTTTAATTTTGGAATTGCTAGTTATTGTTATTTATCATTATTGTCTGTTATTAATATCAGGGTATGTTATGTATGTAATATTTTTATGAGGACAATTCTTTAAAGGGGAGTAGATGCCAAACAAGTCAATAATATGGTAATAATATGATCATTACACTACATATTGGCACATGGGGGGTTAGAACAAGTATACTTTTTTTAAATCAATATTTCTTCCCTCAAAACATTTGTTTACTTCTCTCCTTTTGACTTCTTTGAAACGCACACTGCCGCGTCTCTAGTTGGTATACACCATTAGTAACCAGAGTGTTTGGACATTTGAGCTCTCATTTGCATATTAATTTGGGTGCTGTGGCCTATATGCACCTCCAGTTAATGAATTATAACGAGGCAGCCAGTGAAAACTTGGGTTATATACAGTGGCATATTTCCAGGCGTGAAGGCATAGTTTGTTTTGTAAATGTTATCCCCATTTGGGAGGCTGATTTGGCTCCACACCACTGAAACAGCAGGGAATTATTCTCAGAGTACACTTTACCTTGGCTTATTAACTACCTGCCCCACTGAGCATACTGAAAGAGAGAGAGAGAGAGAGAGAGAGAGAGAGAGAGAGAGAGAGAGAGAGAGAGAGAAACAAAAAAACAATGTTTTTGTTGTTGTTGTTGTTTTATGTTTGTATGTTTGTTACAAAATCTGAAAACATCATGCATTATATCCACCTGACCATTATTTTTCAATCACTTTTGATCATTAATCATTTTTTGAGTTGACAATATTTATGATAGACCCATCTTTGGCCAGAAAATGTCACCCGGGCTACAACAACAGCGTTGGAGAGGGCTGCTAATAGTTCAGGTGGGGTTTCTTGTCAGAATGGAAACAGGACGTGACATGTTATGTTAGGCTGAAGGGCTTGTCTTATTTTCCTCCATGTGGCCACACCATTCACCTCTGATTTTATGCCCATTTCATCCATGCTCTTTCTTTTGTTTTTTGTGTACTGCCCTCTTCTCTTCTCTTCTCTTCTCTTCTCTTCTCTTCTCTTCTCTTCTCTTCTCTTCTCTTCTCTTCTCTTCTCTTCTCTTCTCTTTGTGTCTACCAGTCCATAGAATATTAATAAATCCTTGGTCAGTGTGGGTCATGCTAGAGGAAAGCATTGGCTCAGAGACACTAAGAGAATACCTAAGTATGACAGGTCTCTGTATGGAGAATACTTAAGTATGACAGCTCTCTGTATGGAGAACACTTCAGTATGACAGCTCTCTGTATGGAGAACATGCCAGTTCACCTGATAATCACTCAGACTTTGTACTAAACCTCTAAGCCTTTTCCACACCGCCCTGTCCTCTCCTGCAATTTACTGCCAATCAATTTATCCTGTCTACAGTGAAGTCACATTAACTCAGTCAGGTGTCCCTTATGAGCTGCCAGTTATCACACAATCTTCTCTAGGACTTTGTGGACTGGGAGGAATAAAATGGAAAATTAACCTGTAACGGGAGAACCTTACTCGGGAATCATGATTAGCTTGGTCTGCAGCAGAGAGGGGTCAGAACTGAAATATTTGAATGACAAACATTGGCCCATTTCAAATTCTAAACACTATATTTTCTAACAGATACATGTAATTTTTAATTTTACATGTATCTGTTAGAAATATTCTGAATGGAAAAATATCACTTTTCTTTTTAGAAAAGCACAACCTGTTCAATGATTTTTTTTTCAGTGCATAGCTTTGAAGAAGTAAGCTTGGCATTACAAGTAGTTATCTTTTAAAATGTAGGACTTTAAAGAAACAACATTTTCAGAAAAAAAGAGAACTTTTTATAAGTGATGGTGTATTTTGGAGGAAAGAGTTGAAAGTAGAAAATTACAACATTAATTACCTGGCAGAGAGCGGGAGAGCAGGAGAGAGATAACATCGCTGTCTTCTTTAAATGGGAGACTGGCTCCACTCCTTTCATCCTGTGTTATCGAATCTGCTAGTGTAATTCAATTTCTGTTGTAAGGAAATATTGAGCCACCACACCAGAGAGAAAGAGGGAGAGAGAGAGAGAGAGAGAGAGAGAGAGAGAGAGAGAGAAGGAATATGCTTCGGGGGAACTCACACTCTTGAGTAGTTTACATCCAAGACACCAAAAAAAAACAAAAAAAAACTGCAAACCGGCGCTGCTGTCAGTTGAACTTTCAATATTAAATCTTGACATGTCAGATCTTAACTAATGTCAAAAGTGTTCTATTTGTTTTACCAAGAACTAACAGGTTTAAAGAGGTCCCCAGCTGCCCTGTTTGTACAACATATAAATGTAATTGAATATGTGAGCATCGTTTCTGTACTGATGTCTGCATGTGGCCATCTATTTGTGTGTATGTATGTGTGTGTGTGTGTGTGTGTGTGTGTGTGTGTGTGTGTGTGTGTTGTTATGCAGGGTGTCTGACAGGTGGAAGGAGCATGTAAATATTGCATAAAAGGGTCCAAAACATAAAAAAAGCTTACTACTGAGGGATAGTCAGAATCAGAAGCCAGGTACCAGGCCAAGGTCAATACACAGGAAGGCTAAACAGTAATAGGGATGCTGCCTGGGGTCAGGAAGGCTAACAAGGTGAAGTTCACCTAAAACAGAGCATGGGGGCAAGCAGACAATGGGGCCCTTTCTCAATATGCGTTCTTCTTTGTACTTGCATTCTCATGGACTTGTGAAACATCATCAGTCACGGCCCAAGTATTGTTCCAATCAAAGTTCACATCCAGCCAAGTACAGATCAAATACCTGGATGTGTTCTTGATTTGTGGGTTATTATCAAGGATGCATCAGGAGGTGAGTTGTGTGGACTTGGGTAGTCCTATTTCCCAGAATGCATTTCACACAAAGTAATGGCAATGGCAGCAGAGGAGCTACCACATAACTAAGTTTCATATTATGACTGTTGTTCTGTCACCAAATGGAGTTTTTAAGATTTTTCAGGTGAGAAAGTGATCCCTGTTATTTCAAATATGGGTCGATAAATATAGCACCTCCTTTAACTGTTCGGATATGCAACATCTGCCAGCAGACCAAGCTAGCTCTAGCTGAGCTGTGATGTCAGCAAGAACGCTGCTGTTCCAAATGCAGATAGAGCGTACTACATTCTTCTGTCGTTGCAAGTCTGGACTCCCGAGTTGAACTTGCTAGATATGAACTCCTGAGAGTGGGAGTCCAAACTTGACGTACTCTGTATTGAGAAACAGCCTGGGTATGCTGACAGAAAGGAAGAGCTAAACAGGAGGAAGGAATAAACGGATCAGTGTACTCATGTATGTGAAAGGCTTCACAACTGACTAAGGGATAAGACGGAATTTATATATAGTGTGAGGTAATGAGTAAAAGAATGAGGAACAGGTGTACATGATGAATAGATTTTAAATGAATTTAACTGGCAGAGCTGTGATTGGTCAAAAGACAGGGTGGTAGAGACAAAGGTGTGACACACACACACAAAAAAGATAACACATTTTAAAAAGCTGAAGCGCATGAGTTTAAACAGCTGGAGACTGCAGTGCAGTGTGTGATTTAAATATTCTAAATCAGAACACAAAACTTTAAATCTTTAAAAGCAATGAACTGTTTTAATTGTTTTGCCCACAGATGCATCACAGCTACTGTAAACATGTCTTCTGAATGCTGTCACCTTGGCCACTCTAATAATGCAGCTTTCACTCTTTACCTGTTTCCTGCTTCTGCACACAGAGGTTAATACGATGTATCTAGGGATTCAGGGTTGAAAAGGGAGGAATGCTCAAACATGTCCATTTAACAGTGATGTGAACCCTCATCTTCCACTCTGGGTCTTAGAGTGTGATGAGAGATGGTGTGTGGGAATCTGGCCACTCTCTCACCCTCCAATAACCCCCTTTGATTGTTGCCAATTAACCAAACGGCTCTCTACGTGACTCAGATGCTATTAGGATGGTTAACAGTGCTTTCTGAAATAATTACATGGCTGCACTGTCACCATAGTAACCACAGCTATGTCTTGTGGAATGCAAACAAATGTATGATCACAGTAGTAGGTGAGATGTTAAACAACACAAGAGCAAGTAGAGCTGATTGGATGCCATGGTTGTGGAGTGGGAAGCTATGCACTCTGAGATAGCTAGGACAGCCTGCCTCAGTCTACTCTTTGAATCTGATCATATTACACAAATCAGCAGCCACAAATCATTCTTCACCTTTTACGTACGGATATAAAACTAAAATGTCCTTGAACCAAAATGGACAAAATCATTATTTATTCAAACTTAAAGAAAGAAAGAAAGAAAGAAAGAAAGAAAGAAAGAAACAACTACAACAACAATAAACAGTCAATTAATCTGAAATAGAATAATAAAAAAAACCTCTTCAAAATGCCACTCAGCTATGTCAGTGATTTAATATGACATGTTACATTTTATCCCACTGTTTTAATATGAATCACTACCACACAGGTTTCAGATCAGTGAATCTGAGGCCTTTATCTGAAAGCATATATTTGAATGTTCATACACATAGAGTCACTGAGAAGAGAAGACTGCAGAAAGACCACAGAGACAATGGCTATATGCTTATGTTTGGTCTCTATAAATCATAAATCATAAGCATGTTCTGTTTGTTAGCTTGAGTGAGCCTTGCCAGGCACTAATGACCTTTATGTGGGAGGAAACCTAACTGGACTCATCAATACGTCTCATTCAGGAAGAGAGTCAGAACTTCATGGAGAAGATTAAGATTCATTAAGCTAAATGAGACAGAACAGCCCGTGGGCATGACTAAGATTTGTCTTGATTTAAGTCCAAAGTGGAACTCTACTTTTGTTCTCATGAGCTGTAATTTGTCTCATATATTTTATTGGCTAAATTTGCATGTTTATGCTGTTGCTAATGCTATTGCATGAATCCTATTGCATGGAAAATATAGAAAAATGGGTTTAACTACACCTGGCAAAGTTTTAAAGGAGCCTGCTTTGTCACCATGTGTGCATTTCTCTCTCTCTCTCTCTCTCTCTCTGTCTCTCTCTCTCCGTGTCTGTGTGTGTGCACGAGCGCGCAAACCTGCGATTAATGTCATCAGTCACAGCTTGTGGCAGTTGTTTAATGTAATAAAGAGGCTGCTGACAGGGTGAATGAATAGGCTTACCACTGAAAAAATCCAAATCTGAAATCTCAGGGCATGTGCACACAACTGCCATTTCCTCCCCAGTGATAAATGTATATAAATTGCGTTTTCTGAATTAATTTCAACAAGCTTAATGTTTGAGATTGGGGTGGAGATCTTTGTCTTCTAAATGATATTGGACGCACCTTTCATTGCCAAATGTCATGGCACATACTGTCCAGATATGAATCTAAACCTGAATTCAAAACCCCTGAATGTATTCCAGTTCTATTAAGCAGTCATCACTTCTCACTCCTTGTTTTTGGGTTAGCTGTGTATCCATACTGTAAACAGACTGTGCAGTACACCCAAAATTTACCTCTCAAATGATCTGAAGTTGTGTCTGTCTCTCACACAGGCAATGAAAGGATAGATAGGTAGATAGATAGAGAGAGAGAGAGAGAGAGAGAGAGAGAGAGAGAGAGAGAGAAAGAGTGTGTGTGTGTATGAGAGAGAGAGAGCGAGAGAGAGAGAGAGAGAGAGAGAGAGAGAGAGATCTAAAAATAAATAGTATTTATCTCAGAGGTGAGGCATTCTCATTACTCCTGTTGTGTAATGCAGATGAAGGTCCCAGCGTTCTGTGTTCCATTTCTCTCCCTCTACTTCTGTCAGTCACCTGTTTGAGGAGAAAGGGAAAAAAAAGACAGAAAGAAACGCTGCTAACTTCTTTGCCCAGGGTTCATCTTACATCAGATTTTTGACTAACTTTAGTGGAATTCCTCCATTAAATGTGTTCTCCTACACATTCCACAGCTCTAATCAAGTGTAACGAAGGATTTGACAAGACATGATTCATATAATTTATAGGTCTACATCCATAACATCACCGTTTGGATTCTTCTCCTTTACATGATGAATGACACTGAATAGAATGGTATCATGCCAATCAAAGCATGCAAGATAAATACAAGTACTGAGCACTTGTCCAAGCTATATTTAGAATACTTCAAAGTAGACTGATATGGAGAGAGAGAGAGAGAGAGAGAGAGAGAGAGAGAGAGAGAGAGTGAAATCATTGCCATAAGGAAGATCTGTATAAACAAAAGCACTAAAGCACTGCCATCCACCTGTGTGTTCAGGGCTGCGTGTTCAAGCTTGCGTGTTCAGGGCTGCATGTTCCAATGGGCAGATCTACAGTCCCTGTGAGTTTCTCCTGTTGCAGCTGGACTCCCTACTTCAACTTTCAACTCTTCTCTCCAATGCATCTCACAAAGCAAATTAGGTTACTTTACAATACTCAGCACTCAACAGCACACAGACTAGCATGCACTTCACTTTAAATAGAACAGCTCTTGTTCTTCAGTTTTGTTTGGAATGCATGATTGAGCAGCATGGGAGTGCCAAATTTACAATCTTTAATGACACAATTTCCACACCTTTTTTTTGCAATTAAATGTATTAAACACCACCAGGAATACGCTTGCTAACACTGCTAAATATTAGCTCAGCTGTTCATCAAATCTTGTGACTGAATTAAGTGAACTCAGTATGCCAAATGCAATGACTCCACACTGACACATACACACACACACACACACACACACACACACACACACACACACACACGAAGGTATCAAAAGTTCAGACAGGCTGAGATTTGTCAAATATTTCTTGTTAAGGTTAAGGTAAGAGATTTATGATTTGTTAAGGTTAAGGTAAGAGATTTATGATTTGTTAAGGTTAAGGTAAGAGATTTATGAATTGTTAAGGTTAAGGTAAGAGATTTATGAATTCTTTGTTGTGTGACGGTTGTGCCTTAGTGGATCAGCGGTAGGAGTTGTTCCTCCTCTTTAGCAGATTTGGGATCCCAAAGGAGATGCTCGCAGACCGGGGAAAACCATCTTTCTCCCAGCTTATGGTGGATCTTTGAAGGCTCCTGCGGGCGAAACATCTCCGAATCTTGGTTTGCACCCAGGTTTAATCAATAACTCCCAGTCCTGTACCTATCCCTGGAGCTGTCCCCAGCTGAGAAATCAATACAGGGGTTGAACAGGTGGTCCTAGCTGCAAAATGGCTCGTCCTGGTATTATCTGCTCGGATGGCACCCTTGTGACAGACCATGTGACCCTGCAGTGGATGTCTCGGGTGAAAGAGACCAACCTAGGCCAAGTGGCCCCAATTCAGAACCACCCTCAAGACAACAACAGTGACAACAGCATTGCCCAAAACTGTGGCCCATGAAGTAATGGCCAAAACCCATAAGCACACACGGCCAGCAACCAATCCAGGTTCAGTCAGAGGAGCAAATGTGGGGAGGGGTAAGGGCAGTGGAGCACGGGAGTATTCGTACTCTTCCACAGACGTGACCTGAATCAGGTACTTCAGAGGAAGCATTTCTGCCAGCCACCCAGGGGCCCAGGGGACAACACCCAGTTGGCGCTCCTGAGATCTAAGACTATAGTGTTGTCTTCCCTCAACCAGAGCTGATAACCAGCCCCCAGAGTTCACCGAGCACAGGACCCACATCACATTCAGCACCTCCACCCCAGTACCCTGAGCACCAGCCTCACAAGTGCTCTTACTGCACCACCTGCGACTAAATCCCACATCAGAGGAGTAAAACCTACTGATTGTCTCTCACCTCCTCTTTCCCCTGCCACAGTTGATTTTGACATGTTTTTAACTAATTTTTAAAACAGCAGACTTATTAAATATTTGTTGCTTAAGAAAGCATACTTATTTAATGTGTTGTTCTTATTGTCATTTAATATAGCAGGCTTATTCAATCTTCCTTTGCAAGGTAAATAAGAATACCCCTTTCACCTTTCCATAACTCACAACTCTCTCCATTACTAAAACACCTCTGCCTTCCTCTCCCCCGTTATTGGTCTCATCAGTTCAGTTTTCTATTGTTCTTTAACCCAATGGTAAATTAACGGAGAACATAATACCATTGTAAAACCAGTATAAGGAAAAACATCACCCCTCTCTCTCTCTCTCTCTCTGACCACTGTCAACCTTTTTTCTCCTGTCATCTTTCACCACACCCCACCTTCCCCAATCCCCCACCTCACTTCCATCTTTCTCTGTCGATCAACTTTAATTTGACCAGACTGTAATATCACCGAGCCTCCACGCTCCCATGATCAGCACAGGGTTACCCAGGGAGTGGGCAGGAGACCACGGTCGGGGTGTGTGGATGGCAACCAGTCAGTCAGATCTCTTCAATATTTAAAATTTTAACATTTTATAGCAGCAGGAGCTCTAAATCGGAGAGACATAAGATTCCTCTCCAGTGCAGACCCCAAAATGGGGGTATTTACTGAGAGATCCTTAAAACTGGCTGGCCACCTGCCAGAACATTCTCTCTTTAATCGTACACGATGGACAGCATGAATAAAGAACAGACCTGATTACCTTCAGAATGGTGAATGATCCTGCTTCTTCAGAAAGTCCTGCTCCCCTAATTTCCTCCAAGAAAAAAACAAAACAACAACAACAAAAAACAGTCCAACGCTTTCCTCTCAAATCCTCACAAAGTGGTGAGGGATGCCTTGATATTTCATCTATGATACATTAATGAACTACACTAAATTGTCATCCCCCTCACTGGTTTTGTAAGGCTCTCATCATTTTCTGTAACCCTCAGAAAATTAATTCTCATTCACTTTCTGTAATGAGTAATTAACCTTCTACTATAAACAGCAAAATAGAGAAGAAGAGTTGAATGGTAGTACTGAAAGGTGTCATTGATCATTTGTGGTTTTATAGAGAGGTCTTGTACTTATGTACTTCTCTTTTTGAATTAAAAGATATTAATTGCTATGTGACATTATTACTGACGCTTAGCAACACATTCATAGCAACAGTTTTGAACTTATGAAGCTATATATATAAGGTAAGGTATAATTTATTGTCCCACAGGGAAACTTGTCTTAGGTTCCAAGCTACTGCAACATACATTACACTTGTCAACAATGACACAGTACATATGCATGCAAGTACATATGTCATTCATTCAAATTCATGCAAAAGGTGCTTAAATTCACATATTAAGTGTGAATTGAATATACTGTGTGTGTGTATGTATATGTGTATCCTACAGAGAATAATTTCAGGCACAATAAAGATTTATCAATTATGTTTGGAACATGTCTGAAGGTAAAGAACATTCATTCATCAGTCATCTTTTCACTGAAGCAGTTTCTGAGGTCCACAACCTTGCTGACATTTTTCCATGACAGAGCTGACTTCTTCTGCAGAGCCATCCATCCTTGTCATGAAAACACCCTCTGACATGGGACAGCTGAGGCAGGTGGTACCAGGTATCTGTGTGCTAGACGGACCAGTTTACCATGTGTGTCCATCACCACTGTAGTGAACAGTCTTTATGGCTGATACTGTAGAGGGCAATGTTGTATGCCCATATACAGTGCCCTCTCCAGATACAAAGCAGAGTCCTAACTTAACAACATGCTACATTTCACTTCTAAAATGGTGTCATGTATGAATATATATATGTGTGTGTGTGTGTGTGTGTGTGTGTGTGTGTGTATATATATATATATATATATATATATATATATATATATATATATATATATATATATATGTGTATATGTGTGTGTCTGTGTGTGTGTGTGTATGTGTATAAAGAGTGAGTCAAGTAACTCAGCCAGTCATCTCCAGGCTGCATTTATCTTTAAGCCCTGTCAGGAAGCCCCACCCACAGTCCAGCCCTGACAGATGTGATTGAATCAGGGCCACAGGAGAGCCACTGAGACGACTCCCATAAACTCCGCATTTAATTGCTCATTTCAAAATTACTGAGAGTTATGAGTTTATAAGTGGACTGGAATGAGAGAGAGAGAGAGAGAGAGAGAGAGAGAGAGAGAGAGAGAGAGAGAGAGAGAGAATATAAACAGAGAATAAAAAATATTTTTTTTTGTTAAAAGATGATATAATTTGCTTGGCTACACTCACTGTTAGATTTTGGATATTGTCCCCAATAGGCCATAAGCAGGGATTATGTTTGGAACAGTCATTCTGTATCAATTGAAATGTTGGTTTATCTGAAAGCTAACACTGCCATAAACCAATCAAAGCTTTAGTTTGGGAGTGTAATTCCACCAATGCAGGCACTGTCCACGTGACTAAGAGATTCCCTCTTTTGTCATATCAGACCATATCATATTTATCTGCTCTGTGATGCTGCTTGTTCTGAAGGTCCAAAACAGCCATCGAATGGGATGCGCTAAGGTTGATGCAACAAACAAGTCAAAGAATAGTAAGTCATGCTGATTGAAGTGTGAAACCGAAAACTTGCTTATGTCACAGGAGTATCACCATCACCCAGACCAGGACTCAAACAACCAAATTCACAGGAGACACCAATCAAATCATTTTCCTTAGGCTCCTGTACAAGCATCTTCTCTCCACACCTGTTTTTGACATGGAAACTCTTGAGTGAGTAAGCCCATGCAAAGGTAAAAGTGGTTTTCACAGGCATGTGAGACAGCATGGTTGTTTGGACTGATGGTTTCTGACTTGATTACATATTCTGGGTGTAAAATGGTAATTAGGTATGGTGGTCCTTTTGACAGAGGGTCTCTCACTCCCACAGTCTCCTAAGTCATTCTCCCCATACACCCAATTTTTCCTGCAGTCATGTGCCGAAATTCATCTGCTAATATTTATCTGCAAATATTGATGGTTGCCTTGACACATGCCTCATTAGCCACATTGGCCAGGCATTATAGACAAAAAAGAAACAAGGAGCTGCACCGCCAAGGTTTGATCTCGCTCAGCCCAAACTTAGCACTGCTGGAAACACAAATGTAAACAATGCAATATCATTGAGACAGTTATTAATTCATTTGTTTGTTTGTCCTTCTGTCTGTCTTTGTGTTTGTTTTTTGTATGTGTATGTGCCAGTACCATGGTTTCTATGGTAGGCTAGTCATCACTGCAAACCTCACATAGCCATAAATAGACACGATGCTGTTGATTTTATACAGTCATATAATGGTTTACATGATGACAGGCAATAAAATCATTGATGCTGATCAAGTCAATACCAGGGTAAATTTTACTGAAAGTCTCGGTGCTGGATTTGACAGTACGTTTTACGTAAGCAAGTTTTTAATGCGAGTAATCTTAGATTAAAGTATTTTTCTTCATGTGTAACAACCAACCTAGATTTGAATTTAGCTTCACCTTTTGTTTTCATATTTGCCTTGTAGATTGACTCTGTTGCTGTTCTTCCTTCAGTTCTTTTGAGGTGAGAATGGCAAAAAATGAAATAATTTCATTTAGAGTTTGATGAAACAGTCAATGAGTTCATTCCTCACACACATTCTAAGACACTGCCTGTTCACAGTGGTGCCAGCCATGAGCAGAGCATCAGTACTGATTGGCCATGCATGTGAGACAGGTGAACTGACTGAGGTAACATTTTAACTGCTCATCTGACTTCACTCAAAAATGAAAAAAGAAAAGTGAAATTTGTTGCCCTGCTGAAATAACCCAGCAGCACTCACCACCACAGTTTTAGGCAGTGTGAGAAACCAAAAATGCACTCACCACCACAGTTTTAGGTTGTGTGAGAAACCAGAAATGCAGTCACCACAGCTTAAGGCTGTTTGAGAAACCAGAAATGAAGAGCAAAAAGTGAGCTTGGGGTGGCTGGACAGGATATTACTATAGCTACAGATGCAGTGTGGCTGATAGGTGTAATTGTACTGTGGAGAGGGCTAATGAGCTCAAAGTAGCACATTGCATATTTCACCCACTGATATTGAATATGATGGTTACATCACATCATAAAAGACTGGGGTCTTTTAATTAAAAAAAGGGGAAAAAAAACTGTAGTAAGTCTGGGTCTTGTTTTAAAGGAACTGGGTGTTGGAAGTTCGCTTGGACACTGCAGCAGACAGATCTTCTAGTCCAGCACCTTGGAGAGTTCCCCAGCATGCTGGCCCCTGGAAGCGCTAGAAGAATCAGCACCCTGGACAGTTCCCCAGCAGGCAGGGTGTGAGTACACATAAGTCAAGGCAGCTATCTGCTCACCTGAGCCGCTCCGGCTCCCCAACAAAAGCTACAAGTACAAACAGTGTAAGGCCAGCTGGCAAAGTCCAACTAGCAATTGCTCATATGTGTAGTTTCCTAACCTTGAGTCTACGTTTCTTTATCCTACACTGACAGTCACTTCAAAGCCGAAAGTCCAGCTAAGCTCTGGACAACCTAAGTATGACCACCAAAGCCTTCACTGAAACCTCACAATGCCAAGAAAAGACCACATGTTTTGTTTGTTGATTTTTGTGTTTTGCTCTTAGATAATCAGCCCTGCTGGGTTTACACATGGTCTCCTTGCATTCGTTGGGCCCTGACTGAGCTCTGGTCATTCTGCCTCCACTGAAAAAGAATTTGCAGTCAAAAGAGCACAAAATGAGTTGAAATATTTGATACTATAAAGAACAGGATGAGAAATTGCACAAAATTCATAATAAAAGCATAAGAGCAGCCATATCAAGAACTCTGATGTGGGAATACTTCACTCAGGAAGTTATAAACTGGTTTCCTTATTAGGCTGAAAATGGTGGCAGTGATTGGGGAGGCCTGGGGCTTGATGGCTTGCATTACTTTGGACTGGGGCTCCTGGAAACAGGACTTATACATCACTACACAGCTGCCTCGGTCGAATGTGTTAGAAACAACTGAATAAAAGTTTATCTGTGATTATTCATTACACACTTCATACACTATATTGTTTACAGGGAATGTAGAAAAAGATGTGCTAAGGCTGGTCTGCTTTACAGGTCCTGAAACAGGTGCTGTACTCGTCCCATTCAAACAGATGGGCCTTTGGTGCTATTTATGGTGAAACTGATGTCTGGGGACATTCCTAACATGATCTCTGGACAGGAGGGCTTATTCCCATTGACTATGGCCATATTTAGCCTTTAACTCACACTGTTTGCTATGACTGCAATTATATAAAAGAGACAAAAGTTGTTTTTGCCATTTTTTCAGTCCTTTGAAGATTTGAAAATATTCAGCATTCATGTTTTTTTTAATCATAATTAATGACTCACCATAATTAGCATATGTAAATCCTGACTGAATTTTGATGTGGAAACAAGAAAAATCATATTTGCATCTAACTGTAATTATTTCTCCCCTCATAAACTCATCTTCATATCTAAAGATTTTTTTTTTTTTTTGAGGATGTGAAAAATGAGGCGGAGGTTAAAAGCTTATTAAAGTAATCAGTTCAGCCAAGCCGGTCCCAATATCTTGCACATTAAGGCAAAAAAAAAAAAAAAAAAAGAAGAAGAGGAAGACAGAAAAAATGTAAGAGCAAAAGAAAAAAGCCCACATTTACTTCTCAGATTTTTTAATGTCATAATTTCATTTCATTCTCCCTCTCACTATCTAGCTCTTGAAGCTTATAACATGAACTTTCCCCCACCTTTTTTGGTATAAGCAAAGATTTAGAGCCCTTGTCCAAAATAACTGATTTGATTTCTTCTACTATTTCTGTTTTGCGCATATCCTCATTAACATACTGCTGAACAAAGTTTTTGAAAGACAACTCCTTCACTAGACGAGTCAAAGAATGGCCGACTGTCCTTTCAGACCAGCTGCCATGCTAAAAGAGGTTTGCTGTGAACAGTTTGTATGTAGATTGCTGCCGGGAGCTGAGGGAGATGCATTCTCTACTTCCCCAACACTGACAAACACAAGTTCACTTCAAACTTCAAACTGCTTTGCTTATCACTAATAAGACTAGCATAGTGTGTCATCACTTGCAGCCTAAACACACAATTTGTTCTATAAACACAGTAATCATTTCATCAAATGTTTCCATTAAGCACTGAAATACAATAAACTTTTGTAGCACCAACCCCGACCACACCCATGAGTGCAAGGCTGATCTCAGACCAGTCAAATACATTGCAAATCATTTGAAGCCTTTTTCTTTACTGACAGCACCCTCCTCATAAAGGCCACTGATGGTCTGACCGGTGGAGGAAGAACACAGCCTTGGAGATGTTATTGGGTTTGGATTGCTGGTGCAGAAGTAGCTGCTGGTTATCTGAGTGGAAGCAAACTGTTCTTATGAGGCTGTTTTTTTTGTTTTTTTCTTCTGTTCTCTGTTGACTTTCATGCTCAGCTGTTTTGTCTGTAGCAGCGTTTCTGATGGCATAAACTGTGTCTCACAGGATGTGTAGCTCTAAACATACCACAGTCCAATTTCTTCTCTGGCTGTAACAGTCAGGGGCCTTGAGCGACTAGTTGCTGTCTGTCCAGTTTGATTTGCTTGATTTATGTGCTCATGCCAACGAAAATATCAGTTCAGGATGGACTGTTGGATAAGACAGACCACTGAAGTCCACAGCGAATCAATAGTCTACTGAGCAGCATCGTTCTTCCCTGACTTTCTCTCTCTCTCTCTCTCTCTCTCTCTCTCTCTCTCTCTGTCCATATCATCCTCTTAAATTGATACACATCACATTACACTTTTTTCTGTCTCGTTTCTTTCTTTCTTTCCCTCTTGCTCTCTGTCTGAAGCTTTTATTTCCTTTATCTGTCTTACTTTTTGTCCTCTTTTTTATGATCACCTTGCTATGTTTTCTGTCCTTATGTTTTCCTCTCCTTTTTTTTTCTTTCTGTTCATCAGTAGGACTCCACACAGTGAAGGTGACAGGCAGGGGGGCTGCGTACCGGTCTGTTTACAGGACTAAATATTCTACTCTTTAAAAGAAAATAATAATAATAATAATAATAATAATAATAATAATCTACTCTTTTGACACCCACAGTATATGAAACCAGTCAAAATGCTGGGAGCCATGAATTTCCAGACAAATATATCCTCAGACATTAAGTGGACAACATGCTGGTCCAGGAGGGATTGAGACTGATTTGGGAAAGGTTCCTGACTCTCTGTGTGAGACTAAGGCCAAAAAGTTTCACCCTGCAGGATGGAGTTTGGCAGTCCCATTCATTACCAAAAACAAGGAATTTCCCTCAGTGATTAGGATGCTCTGCAAAGCTTCTCTTCTCTTCTCTTCTCTTCTCTTCTCTTCTCTTCTCTTCTCTTCTCTTCTCTTCTCTTCCCACCATGCTGTCTGAACAGCAGCACTCTGAATGAGCATGCTCTTCTCTCACCAACATCTCTCTTCATTTAGTAACTGTCTCACTCCCTTTAGAAACACCACTGAAAGTTGATCTCACATCTCAATTTAATTAGGCAACACATCTGTCCTTTAAACAGACAAAATATCTGTTGTCCAAATAACTGTTAAAAGAAATTGTTGTAGAATGCCATAAACTGTCTGTAGAAATAGAAAACATTAAATATGGCCACTTCTATTATTCTAAAAAGCTATTTTGCATGACCGCTGTCATTATTTTTATTTATTTATTTATTTATTTATTTTTGTAAATCAACCCTTTTTTGTTAATTGTTTTGGCAACCTGCTCTCTTAACTTCTGCCAAATAAAGCACCTTGAAATTGAAAAGTGAATTGAAATTGAATGGAGGGAAGAGGATTCTCTCTGCAGTGCATCTGGTATTGGAGGATTACTGAAGGTTGGCAGAGCAAAGGCATCTGTGTGTGTGTGTGTGTGTGTGTGTGTGTGTGTGTGTGTGTGTGTGTGTGTGTAAGAGAGAGAGAGAGTGTTTGGGATGCAGAGGGGGCGCTCAATTAGTTCAGCCCTAACACTAATCTGAAATACTTCGGGGTTGGGGGCCTAGTCCAGATGAAGCGGCAGAAAGACAATGGCGCTTTTCCACACCTCTTTCCCTCCAAATTCCCTCTGCTTCCACTTATCCATGAAAAATCCACTGCTGAAAAAAGGAAGGTGAGCAGAGGGCCAGAACTCCAACCAACGGCTCACTTTGGTAGCCTTCTGTGTCACCCGTGATCACCCCCATCCCACTCCCCCAAACTCCCCCAGATGTCCTATTTGTTTTGGACAGAAGGCACAAAACTGAAAACGCACCTCCCAGCTGAGTGATGTTCAGTGGTTTTTGTTGAATGCGTTTAATTTGACATTCAGTCATGAAAACCTTCCCAAACACACAGATCCCTCTTCCATTTTGTCTTCTCTCACATAGGTGGCAAGTCAAACAGCAATCACTTTATTAAGTGCCATATTTTTAAATGTTTTTTGAGGAAAATAGCTTCATGACTGTTACCTAATGAGCATTTTTAATATTAATATTGTTTAATATTAATGATTGATTTCACTAATATGTCCACCACTTCATCCAGAGAACAACAATAAATACACCATGCAGTGTTAACATCCACTACTGTTTTGTATGGATCTCAGAGTTCTGTGGAGGTCTCAGAGGAGAGAAAGACAGAGCTAATGTGATTCTCTGCATTAACGGGTCACCCCTCTTGGCTTTCTTTGTCATTTTAAATATGCACCCATGCCTTTTTCCTTCATGCATACCACCTGTGCAAAGATTGGTAGCTCAGGCCACAGTAATCTGGAAAGTTATGTGTATATTATTTAACCGTAAAACTGTAAAGTCGGAAGTTGAATTTGTAAATAGCATTAATAACACTACAGGAAAAAAATTCACACAAAAGAGAACTCTCCAAAACCACTCTCTTTCACTTTCCCAATAACACTCTCTTTCACATTCCCAATAACACTCTCTTTCACTTTCCCAATAATACTCTCTTTCACATTCCCAATAACACTCTCTTTCACTTTCCCAGTAACACTCTCTTTCACATTCCCAATAATACTCTTTCACATTCCCAATAACACACTCTTTCACTTTCCCAATAACACTCTCTTTCACTTTCCCAATAACACTCTCTTTCACATTCCCAATAATACTCTCTTTCACTTTCCCAATAATACTCTCTTTCACTTTCCCAATAATACTCTCTTTCACTTTCCCAATAACACTCTCTTTCACTTTCCCAATAACACTCTCTTTCACATTCCCAATAACACTCTCTTTCTTTTTCCACAAAAGACTCTTGTTTAATTGTCCTCACACTCTGGGGTTAAAAGAGGGTGTGGGTTTGACTGTTATTTGTCTCATCATTTCCCCTCATAATTTTGGACAGGGGTTGGCAGTGGGGGGTGGTCCTAAACTTTTTTTACTACTCATCTGAAAAATTTTTCCCACAAACTGTCAGTCAGCAATGTATTAATGAGTGAACAGCTAGAGCTATTTGTGTTACCTCACCTACATAAAATTCCCTTTCCAAACTTTGATCATGTCTGTAGGGCTCTGCTGATATAACTGTTGTTATTGTTTACAGGCATGTAGAATTTTGAGTGGAATAGTTGGCATCAAAATAGTAGTTTACATCAAAAGGCATTTGGTGATTTGTTGTGATCTACCAAATAACTTTGCGCAAGAGTTGAGGATAGCGGACATCTAAAAAAAAAAAAAAAAAATCCTTGCCATTCAGATTTGACATCTCATACAATATGACATTGGGTTCTTTTCATGTACTGTACTCACATAGCAAGAAGAGTTTGATCTCAACTGGAAAAGGCTAAAACATCTTCATTTCAACACCAGCTCTTCCCTCTCAAGTGGAAAAACCCTGAAGAAAAGTAGATGTGAGTTAAGGCTGGAAAAGCGGGTACCCAAGGCAATGTCAAAACAAACAAAACATCTGACAGGAGCGGGCATCATGGAGAAAGTGAGTGGTCAGAGAGAGGTACCTACAGGAGGAGAATTGATTGACCTTTGCATCACTGGGTACGTTGGGAAAGCGCACGTTCACATCTGACAGAAGGAGAGAGAAATGAGAGAGAGAGAGAGAGAGAGAGAAAGAGGGGGAGCG
The DNA here is from genome assembly GCF_902362185.1 of Chanos chanos. Lineage (NCBI taxonomy): Eukaryota > Metazoa > Chordata > Actinopteri > Gonorynchiformes > Chanidae > Chanos > Chanos chanos. The sequence goes on from NC_044496.1 coordinate 29,602,500, forward strand.
GGGAGGCTTTAGTAATTGACGGTGCAGAGCTGGAGAAGCAGCGCGGAGGCATAAGCTGCTCCAGGGCCATGTGAGAGGTGACAAACGGCAGTGTTGTCACCCAGCAGAACATGAGCCAAATCTGTGTGAGGCTTTTCTGCTGGAGGATTAGCTTTGGCCTGGCACCCAGCAGACACGCCGATAATGAAAAACCAACACAGCACAACAAAACAGTTTGACGACCAGGACACAGAGCACAGGGAAAAGCTGTGTGGAGGTATGAGAGGAGTTACAATACAGAGACATTTTTACAGCTAAAAACGTTCTACCACAGAGCACGAGTTTTCTTTACTAATCATGTCGTGTAAACTGCACTGAAAATCGTCTAAAATTTTTACTGAAACGCTAACACAAAAACTTATATTTCTCTTGGTTTATTTTAGACCAGTAATTAGCTCAGCTATCGATAGTATGAAAGCCACACGCTGAAGCCAGAGTGAAAGAAAGTCATGTCTCATCATTACGTGTTCAAACATGCAAGCAGGATTAGCAGAGTGACTAGCTTACAGAGACTCTAAAGTCAGAGTTTTGCACTTTATACCAACATGCGATGGCTAATATGGCTAATATGACAGGAGAGATTTTTCCTTATTTCTGAACACACAGAGTTCAGAGCCCTGTTTTCACTGGACTGAACATACACATACTGTAGGTTCTTACCTGGGGAGTCACAGACACGCCAAACACAAGCTCAGTGACCATCATCTATCTCACTCACTCATTATCCAAGCTGCTTAGCCTAATTAGGGTCGCTGGGGTGCTAAAGCCTATCCCAAAGCTCATAGTGCGAAAGGCAGGGAAACACCCTGGATAGGTCGCCAGTTCATCACGGGGCAGACACACAGGCAAACACTATCACACACACATCCATACCTAGGGGCAATTTAGTGTCTCCAATTTGCCTAACCTGCATGTCTTTAGACTGTGGGAGGAAACCAGAACTCCCGGAGGAAACCCACGCAGGGGAGAACATGCAACCTCCACACAGAAAGGACCCTGGCCGTCCAGCTGCAAATCGAACCCAAGACCTTCTTCCTGTGAGGCAACAGCGTTACCCACAGCGCTAACCATCATCTCTCCACCATCAAATAACAAACAGGACACTATAACCATCATCTCCACCATCAACTAACAAACGGGACACCATAACCATCATCTCCACCATCAAATAACAAACGGGACACCATAACCATCATCTCCACCATCAACTAACAAACGGGACACCATAACCATCATCTCCACTATCAAATAACAAACAGGACACAATAACCATCATCTCCACCATCAACTAACAAACAGGACACCATAACCATCATCTTCATCATCAACTAACAAACAGGACACAATAACCATCATCTCTTCATCATCAACTAACAAACGGGACACCATAACCATCATCTCCACCATCAAATAACAAACAGGACACAATAACCATCATCTCTTCATCATCAAATAACAAACAGGCACCATAACCATCATCTCCACCATCAACTAACAAACAGGAGCAGGTCCTGCTGTTAGTCTGAGGCCTCTGTCACATGGCCTCCATCACATGGCCTCCTGACATAAGGGTGTAGCGCTGTGGCAGGAATTTATGTCCCTGCATGCAGTGTTGCTGTCCTGTAAAATATAAGGTGTTGTAAAGCTGGATTGAGAGATTTGTACCTCGCACAACAGAACTGCTGTCTATTCTCATGGACCATAAACTCTGACAAGCTCTCTCATCAGCAGTAAGTGATGAGTCACACTAAAACATCATGAAAACAAGTGTGTACTCTCTCTGTCTCACACACACACACACACACACACACACACACACACACACACACAAGATAAATGACATGCATGTGAACAGATATGTATGCAGCCATTTCCTCTCGCATCACAGAGTTTTTCATATATAGACATAGAAACAGACATAGAGAGAGACAGAGAGAGAGCACCACGCTACAAAAACATAAATGTAGAAAAACAAAGACTACCTGGATCCGACATCATCAAAACACCAGCCGTTGAGCTGTCTCCAACCTGCATCTTCAACATTTTTATTAGGCAAGTGTCGGAACTTTTGCTAACTTCACTCAAACACCGTCGAGACTCAGTGTTTGTTTGCTTGAAGACAAATAAATAAAACACATCAACAACAACGGTCAGTCACAAACAGGTCACCACTACAGAAGACAGAGGTCTGCTAGCACTGGCCACACTAATGCACCTGCCTCCCAAACTCCCCAATCACACATCACACACACACACACACACACACACACACACACACCTTAGTGTCAGTGCATCTTCATCAATCAGCATTCAAACAGTTCATTGAACAGAGTGCAAAGCCAGAGAAGGTCACAGCTATCTGTCAATATTCAGGATGCCACCCCTGCACCGACAAAGCTGCTTAGAGATTTGTGTGTGTGTGTGTGTGTGTGTGTGTATGTGTGTGTGCGTGCAGCCAGGGTCAGTAGAGTCTCTGGAAAGTTTAGAGTGTGTTGAATGTGACAGGTGAGGAATAAGTGAGTTTCCTCTCTTTATGTTTTTTCTCTTTGTCTTTCTTGGCCAAATAATTTTGACTTATATCTGTGGCTTTCAGCTCCAGTCCTGGAGCCCCCTGGACTGTATATCCAAAAATATGCAGGACAGGGGAACCCTTAAGAACAGTCTGGGAACTCTTAAGAACAGTCTGGGAACTCTAAAGAACAGACTGAGAACTCAAAAAGAACAGACTGAGAACTCTAAAGAACAGATGGAGAACTCTAAAGAACAGAGTAGCACTCACACAGCCCAGCGTTAGAACACCTGATTCCACTGATCATCTGATCATAAAGGCTTCGATTAATGGAGAGTTAAACAGAGGTGTGAAGGACAGGGAGTGCCCAGGACTGGAGCTCAAAACCAATGATTCATACACATTAACAACTGTCAGCAAATGAAAGCAGTTACAAACCACTTTGCTGTATTACTGCTTCGTGGTTGCTGATTGGTCAGTTTGGCATTCCAGCTGTGGTGTGTGTATTCATGATGTAACATGGCTAAATCCACGGGCGCCTACAGCTGTAGGGCTGTACACACAGTGCGTACCATGAGATTCCCGCCTCTGAGTGTTTACTGATATTTACAGATCATGTGTAAGTCCACTTCATTCTTCTCCTCTGTCTAAACGCTCTTCAATTAGGCTATGTGATTGATGTGTGGTCTGTTGTCACCGCTACCACAAAAACAGCCGTAAAGGAGGTTGGTGTCGTCAAACTTTTGCCTCTTGTGCAAATAGCTGATGCGCAGAATCTTAAATGATATTTTTTCTAATGTGGCGCTTCCCCCCAAAAGATCACCAATGATCACCAACAGCCCTACGCTAGCTAGTTCATGTTAGAACAAAGAACACGGCAGATTTCTACCTCAACATTCACCGTGTGCTGAAAGTCCTGCTAACTATGCCAGCGTCCACAGCCTCTGCCGAACACTCATTTAGCACTCTAAGGCGTCTAAATACTTACGCAACATGACGACAGACGACAGACTCACTGGACTTGCCCTTATGAACATTCATCCTGAAATGAAGACAGACAGTGAGGAAGTGCTCAAACAATTCAATGCAACCGGAAGAAGGAGAGTAAACTTCAAATAGGTGGGCCAGATTTAATTATTCATTAATCAGTCAGTGGCATTTCTCTTTCTCTCAGCTCTCTCTCTCGATGTGTGTGTGTGTGTCTGTGTGTGTGTGTGTGTGTGTGTGTGTGTGTGTGTGTGTGTGTGTACGTGAAATCATCCTAACGAGGTTTGCTGGTGGTTTAGTAGCACTTTTCAAACAGACTTGTACTCAGTCAGGGAGGAATTTGTCAGAGTCTCATTTGCATTGTGATAGAGTCAAAGAAAAAAAAATGACAGAACTTCCTCCTCAAAACCAGGAATGCAATGTAGTGATAATTTGTAGCAGGAGAGCCTGGTCGTCAGATTTAAGAGTGTTGATTACAGCTAAACCACTGGGAGCAGTGAAATGCAGTGCATATTAATTGTGACGGATGTTGACCTTAGCACATTTACCTGTCAGCTCATGCAAGCAACACAAATCCTTAAGACAAGAGGAGTCGAGGTGACATTTTTCTTAATAATGTGTTATATTCCTCCAGACTGTCCTATAGCAAAAAGACAGAAACGCCCAGAAAACCCAACCATTCTTGCACACCGTGGGCTATAGCATTCACACACACCACACATTAGGGTCCGTGGTGGGTTTTGTATGGGCAGCCTGCGTTTGGGCCAGCCCACACATTCCAGAGAGGACCTCTGTAGTCCCGAGCCTTAACCAGGCTCCCAGAACGTATGTCTGTGTCCACCCACTGTGGGTAGCTGTGTGGAAAGTGTGGGCTTAGGCTAACCTGCATCTCACACTGTGAAATCAATTTTACTGTAGTCTTGCCCATCTTCATCTTTTTTTAAAATTTTGTTATCAAATCTCTTGTGAGTTAATTTAAGATATGTTTGGAACTTTACAGTGAATCTTATATTATTTTGTTATGTCTGGCAAATGTTGTTATGTTGGCTGCATATATTCATAGTCTGTTTTTCTATTACGATAATTTAACTTGCTTAATTTCTGTGATGATATCAAAAAATTACAACCCCCAATGTAGCTGTTGATCTGTTCTAGATGCAACCACGTCTGCGTAATCTGGGTCAAACAAACTCAAAATGAACAAAGTACAAAATTAATGAAACACAAGTAAAACAAGTATGTGAAGCTGTAGCTTTAGAGTGGAAGCCATGGGCATAAGACAAAGGGCACAGCACATCGATTTTTTTAAGAGTCCAGGTGACATTTTTCTCAATAATGTGTTATATACTAACATACATTAACATACTTACTTTACTCAGTGAGGCAATGTGGTTGATCACAAAAAAGAGGAGCTATTTGTGTTACTGCTTTGGGATCTGGTTGTCATACTCTTTTTATGTCTTACTTGTCTTACTTGAATCTTTATTATTCTTATGGAAATGTGGCTTTACCTGTAAGGTTGTTTTAGCCATCTATACCCCTGATGAGGTATGAAGAAGAAGATGGAGAACAAGATGGTCCCAGATGGTGCTTTTACTTCAATATTTCACTGTTTCAATTCAAGCAATGTCTTTAATTAAAGATTGAACAAAAGTGAAAGAGAACAGTTTCACGTTTTAGAGATTGGGCCGATACAAATGAAACTGAAGTGAACTGAGACACACGGGACAATAGGGCTGCAGGATTTGGTCAAAAATCATATATCGCAGTTAGATGGAAACATTTTGCGATTGCGACTTGAACTGCGATATGATAAACATCTCAATTAGCATCTTATATTTTTGCTTAGTTCTCAAGACTAAAATCAGATAAAGTCATAGAACCACACTGTAAAAGGATGTTTTGAAATAATTATGTCAACTCAATAAAAACTTTAAAATGACTCACTCCATTGGGGACCTAGGCCAAACACAGGTTCACTTATTTAAAACGGTGATTAAACTTCTGACTGGATTTATGACTGAGATGTACAGATATACGAGCTGGACACTTGCTAGCCAATCAGACACGAGTACTTTCCGTTGTCACTTTATATTATAAATATATTTTCTTCAATCGCAGCCTTTTGCAGTTCAGCGGTTGCATGCCTACATATCGTGATTTCGAAATTATAATTTGATTAATTGTGCAGCTATATGGGACAACCAATTAAAACTACATTAACAGCAAGCTCCCATGATGCATCTGCTTCTCATGACTGAAAGGGTATATTTGCATGGTGAACTTTTTAATTGCAATGAAGTAAACTATGACAATAATAGACATATCGTTACCCAACACTTTAAGCATTGCTCTAATGCTGAAGTCATTTTTTAAGTGGACTAATGTTGAAATTTGCTGAGTCTTAGTGATGCTGAGAAATTCTCACAGGACTGAAATGTATCACAAATGACTCTGATCTCCTCTGCTACACAAACGACTCTGATCTCCTCTGCTTCACAAAGGAGGGCTATGAGGAAGAAAATATAGGTTTAAGTTTTCAGACTTTCTCTCTCTCTCTTTCTCTCTCTGATGAGCTCCAGTTGTTCCACCTCAATGGGCTCCATTATGAGGTTGCTCTGGCCAAACGGCCATTTTGAAATAAATGGAATGAGACGCCAAGTACTCTTCCCTGCATCTCTCTCTCTCTCTCTCTCTCTCTCTCTCTCTCCCTTCATCTATCTATCTGTCTATCTGTCTCTCCCTTCTCCCCTTTTCCCTGCAGCGACCATATTTATCATTTCATAAAGACTTCAGAGAGGAAGACAGATACTTCAATCAATCTGTCATCCCTCCATTTCTCCCCTCTCTCTTATAGGTCACACGAAGACATTTTGGGGTACTGCGCCCTGGGATTTACACTCATGGCTTCTTTCTCTCTCTCCTGCTCTCTCTCTCTCTGTTTCTGTCTGTCTCTCTCTCTCTCTCTCTCTGACTTGATTCAGTTGCTTGTCAAACTCTCTCCATCTGTTTTCGTCCTGCCAGCCATTGTCTGAGTGGAATGGGTGTGCGGTGAAGAGAGACTAAATGAAAGAGAGAGGGAGAAAGAGAGAACAAAGAAGGAATTGTGTGTTTACTAAGGCTAATTAATTCTTGGACGGTCTTTAATTTAAATTACGGCTCTTCAGGCACTCAGGTAATGAAACAGTGAGTGAAGGAGACAAAGAGAAAGATAGAGAAAAATAGAGAGAAAGAGTGAGAGACAGAGTGCCACCCATAACCACACACATCTGAATAACTTTATCGTGCTATGTCAGATGAATCAAATGGAGGAGGTTTAACGGGAGCTGATTCATCTGTCTGTCAGTAATGAGGATTAGGTGGAGACTCTGATGTAAATGGCATGTTTGTGAGGAGACATGAGGCAGATGTTTCATACCAGGGGAGCAACTGGGAGGAATGGCACGTTCTTTGTCTCAGCATCACAGCGATATCACCTTCATTCCTACCTCATGTTTTAAAACATCAGTCTTTGAGTTTACACAAGTTAGAGTTAGAACATTTACACTGTCATAAACTCCATGGTTTACAGTGATACAGGTTAAACCGCTGAACCAGTCCGTTGTCAGTTCTATAGTTAACTATCTACAGTTATTGTATGCTTTATGGTGTGTGTGTGTGTGTGTGTGTGTGTGTGTGTGTGTGTGTTCATATGACTTTGTGTGTGCTGCTGACACTTTATTGTAACATGTACATCCCCCAAGTACATTGAGTCATTAAGTCTGCATGCGCATGTGTGTGTCTGTGAGAGAGAGAGAGAGAGAGAGAAAGGAGAGAGGGCTTTTTCTCACTATCTTTGACTAATTGACTAATCCATATTAACCCAGAGGATAGAGTCTTATACAGAAACAGGCTAAGGGCCATTCATTGTCACTAACACCCTCTTTCCCTCTCTCTCTCTCTCTCTCTCTCTCTCTCTCTCTCTCTCTATATATATATATATATATATATATAAATACCATCTGTTTCAGATGCTGAGCAGAAGTCACAGGTTGTGCTCTCACTGCCACCGTGTCTCTGAGCTATTTCTCTCCCTCTTTGCCAGTTCACCCACAAACAGAGTAATTAGTGTGTCAGTGCTGAGGAGGATGGCTAGCCTTCCTCTCCCTCTCCTCTGTCATCATACATTACCTGCCAAAACGAGGGAGTGACAGAGGAAGAGAACAGTGTGAAAAATTATTTTTTCCAAATTACAGTTATAATTAAGAACGGATTATATTACAGATGAGGGAAAATAGGTCACATTTGACCAGCTATGCCAGGGTTTCAGTAGACTTTCTTTTCTTCCTCTTCTTTTAGGCCTCTTTATTTTACTGAGTGATTAAGTCCAATTGAAGTGAGAGAGAGAAAAGAGAGAGAGTTCTGTCATTCGTTCAGGGTTGGGTTTTATACAATACATACTGCTGTTCGAGCTCTAAGCTGAGCACCTTTTTACACATGCCAATTTCTGTGTCTGTGTGTGTGTGTGTGTGGGGGGGGGTATGCGTGCACAAGTGCGCCTGCATCTATGTGTGTGTGTGCGCGCATGTGTGCGTGTGTATATGTGTAGGAGTTCACATGTGTATGTCATTGGTTGCACAACTGCATAATTTTCCAAAAAAATCTTTCAAGTAGTCGGGGGGGTTGTGTCTTGCATTAATTAAAAGACTATGCAACTATGATTGGGTTGGCCTCAGCACATAAAGCAATGTATAAAATTAATGATATGGTGCAAAGATAACACTTGGTCTTACCTTACGCAATGCCGAAGTATGGATGATACCACAGGAAGTTCGTCCATTAAGGAAAGGACCATCTTCCCTAAAATGTGTCAAAATACCAACAGCAACCCCTACCGCAATTGAAAATTACTGTGCGGACGTCTGACCACCCACCCACTGATGTCCATTATAAACGGTTGTTACCCCAACGGCTTGTGAGTCCTTCCTTTTAACGTGGGGGTGAATGGCAGTAAGGGAGGAAAAGCCTCCTTTTGGGGGGGGATGCAGTACACTCAATCTGCATTTGGAACAGCAGCGTTCTTGCTGACATCACAGCTCAGCTTGGCTCGAGAGAGCTGACAGCTAGAGCTAGCTTGGTCTGCTGGCAGATGTTGCATATCCGAACATTTAAAGAGAGTGCTACATTTATCGACCCATATTCGAAATATGAATGATTATTTTCTCGCCTGAAAAATATTAAAAACTCCATTTGGTGACAGAACAACAGTCATAATACGAAAATTACAGTTACATATTAGTTCCTGTGCTACCACTGCCGCTACTTTGTGTGAAATGCATCCTGGGAAACTTGACTACCCAAGTTCACACAAGTCACCCCCTGATGCATCCTTGATAAAACCCACGAATTGAGAACACATCCAGGTATTTAATCTGTACTTGGCTAGTTATGAACTTTGAATTGGAACAATACTTGGGCCGTGACTGATGATGTTTCACAAGTCCATGAGAACGTAAGTACAAAAAAAAATGCATATTGAGAAACAGCTCTTGTCTTGTGTCATTAGTCACACAGCAAAGATAAGAATTGAAGATAAGGTAAGATATGTGAAGTTTGCATGTTCTCCCCATGTCTGTGTGCGTGTCGCTCCAGTTTCTTCCCACAGTCCAAAGACATGCAGGTTAGGCAAACTGGAGACACTGGATTGCTAGCTTTGTTGACTTTTAATAGTTAGCTTTGTTGATTGCTAATAAGGCCACAATGGAAACAGAGGACTTTGTCCATGTTTTATGAAAAACACCATTTCACTCATTGGACTACAGTGAGAAGGTTAGGGTCAAAGCAGCACGGAGACCAGTTCCAAAAATTGAGATTACCAAACCAAATGGTAGTTCAATCAATATAACAATCTGTTTTTAAAGCAATTTGGCTTAAAACAACAGCATGCAGCAATTTACTACATTTTAGGTATATTTTTATTGGCAACTAGTTTTGGTGTCATCTTCAAATTCATTTTTATAGTATATGGTTATGTAAAGGACAGAACACATGCTGATTATATTTTAATGCTATTGTTACCAGCATTCTACAGTAGCCCAAGATAGAAAGTTTAGTCAACAAAGTGTTTTTTTTTTTTTTCTCCATTAAGTGTTCTTATGGTGTTTAGATACAGCGGCTGTTTTTTTTTTTTTTTTTTTTTAATTTGTTGAGCTGTGTAGTGTAGTAGCCTAGTCTATTATATGACAGACTCGATGTGAGAGCCATCCTTGTGAAATCCATCCACAGCTCACAACTGTTGCCCGTTTATTTCATCACAATCACAGTTGGGAAAGAAAATTTGCACCGTGAAATACAACAATAAAGCAAACACATATTCTGTAATCCATGATGTGAGGACAAATAAAAGAAAATCAAATTGCTTGCCTGTTGCCTGCAAACTAGTATTGTTATGATATTTCAGAGTCATCATGCATAATTTGCAGGTTGTTTGAGAGCCATTCTCTGTTTTAGCAAAGAACTTCCAAACAACTGATTTACCCTTTTCTGCTGTCGCCATCCTCCCTTTTGTTTACCAAGGGATCTAACTGGAAACTGAGCGCGCGAGATCTAGCATCACGCGATTAATGAGTACTGGATTTTAATGTAGAAACTTTAGAATTGATGTAATTGTTCGAGTACTTGAATGCTCGAGTACTCTGTGCAACCCCCAGTGTATGTGTGTGATTTTGAACCCCTCTGGATTAAACTGGTTGTTTACTTAGCTATACAGAGTAGTCTGAGTTGTGGAGGTCCTCCGTTGGACCGAATGGAAGGAGATAACTCTCTGAGGCACCACTCAGCCTAACTCATTCCCCCACTGCCCCCTCCCTCATCCAGGAGCAGAGATGCTATCTGTCAACTTCCCCTAGTACCTTGTAATGCTCTCCCGCTTTGGATGCCACCCTCCCTCAGCTATTACTGCATTCTCTACATGTGTGTGTGTGTGTGTGTGTGTGTGTGTGTGTGTGTGTGTGTGTGCGTGCGTGTGTATGTGTCTGTGTCTATGTGTGTGTGTGTATGGGGGTATGGACTGTGTGTGTGTGCGTGCATGAGTGTGCGCTCGTACGCACGTGTGTGAATGTGTGTGTATGAGGTATCATATTGTACAGATTATCTGTCTTCCTGTGTTTATCTGCCTGCATGCTGCTCTCAGACAGTGCGATGTGACTGCCTGACTGGTTTGTAATTGTAGAAAAGCAGGTTGACTTGGCACTCCATTGCAGGATAAAGTTATAGACTGTGTTCCAGACTCTGATAAGAGAACGTGCAGAGGAAAAGGACACAGATTAGTTGACAGATGCTGGAATGAGAGTCTGAGAGCAGAGAGCAGATTCATAATCTTTGCTGAATATTATCATACCAAGGGAATGTCAGGATAAAGTTAAAACCATTAACATTTGGAAAACTGCTGATATTTCTGACAACCACATATTGTGAATTATAACCAAAAGGGTATCATCTTCTCGGCTTATCATTCACAGATAGTCAATGTGGAAGTTTGGCAGTAAAATAAAATAAAATTACAGAACAAAAGTAATACATTACAGCGCATGCAGTTATGTAGTGCATAGAGCTACAATAAAATTATAGATTTTACATGTGCTCTGCAATGTATACATATATGTCTATGTAAGTTATCGTGTAGATAACAATGGTTACATGGTTTATATATATAGCCCTTAACAGGGTTATAATCGAAGCCATGTGAACACGATGGATCTGTCAGTAAACAGAGGCAAAAGAGTGATAAGACTTGGCTATGGTGTATACTGTGGAACTTACTGAGTGCCCAGAACACGCCAAAAAAGACGATGATGAATGAAGTTGAGCAAGGGAGGGATTCTGGATAAAAGTTATCCTTATGTGACAGGCAGAGGAGCAAGAGCAGAATGTTCCACAATGTTCTGTGTCTTCAAACTGTGAACAGGCTTCATTCTTCTTAAATTTCTTTGCCACTCATTGTCTGAAATGCCTCTTATTAGAGTAACAGTTGGTGATGAGCCTGGGAATGTTTAAGTTTATATTTCCAGTAAACACCTACATAAGTAGATTAAGGAAGGAACCTGAAGCTGATGAGTAATGCAAACCTGTCACAAATATCTGAGGAATGTTCTGCAGTATGAACCTGATTCATCTACACTGAGGGCATGTGGCATGATGAGACATTTTATAAAACATGACTGTAGGCTCTAAGAGTAAGTCTCTTGCCCTTCAAGGGAGAACTTTGGGGCAGAGTGCCACTGGAATTAAGTTGAACTTTTCAGAGAAGAGTCTGAAAGGTGGCCCGTGAGGTGCACCCTTAACACACACACACACACACACACACACACTCCACACCCCAGTTACGGGCACCAGTCAGCAATGTGCTGATAGAGTTTTATGGCTCTTTATTATGTCCAAATATAAACATCTGTAATGGTCTGGGTACGGTCAGACTGCCATTGTACCAGTAATAAGGACAGATGAAAAGCTCTTCTGATTCAAAGAGTGAAAGACAGAGGAAAAGAGGAGTTTAGAGGAGTAGGTCTGGTGTCAGGGGTTATGTGGGGGTTTCTCATGTCTTTTTTTTTTGGTGAGAATTGTGGTGGAGGAACAATGAGTTTTGTAATCTGGGCCATTCTGTAATTTACACTAAAGACTTTATAATGGCAATGAGTGAGTAATCAGGAGGCTTGTCAAGTCCTAATTAGGACAGTCACACGGCTCTCACACACTCCTCTGAGGCCCCCCCACCCCCACACCCCAGCCTAGTTTTAAAGCATGGCAGAGTGTCCGGAAGTAGGACAAAAAGACGTTAATGGGAAAAATGAATCTTCCTCATAGCTGAAAGAGAGAAAGAAATAAAGGAAAACTAGAGAATAAAAATATCTATAAAAACCTCTACACAGCCTCCTACAGCTTTTCAACTGTTCCCTCTCTTTCTCTCTCTCTCTCTCTCTCTCTCTCTCTCTCTCTCTCTCTCTCTCTCTCTCTTGCTCTCCATGGTTCTCATGTTTCTAAACAGTTTTAATCAGTTTTGTGATCAGTTTCGCTCTACTGCCCCCCCCCCCAATCCCAAAGCTGTCTCTTCCCCTCCTTTCCATCCTTCCTCTTCCCCATGATCTCTAAGCTTTTGGGTTTTTTTGACTGGAGAAAACAGAGCTGTATGGGTGTCCTGGAGCAGGGTTTTGGATTACCCCACTCATAAAACAATATGGCAATGGAATCTGATCAGGGACCAGTCAGACTACCAGGCTTCTCACAAGCGCATCCGGACTCACACTGGGGCAGAGGTCAAATGCACTGAAGGTTTAATGGTGTCTTTTCCATGTGAAAAACTGCACAAGTGAAAAATCAGCAGAGACGATTAACAAAATGATACAGAGGTTAGCTGGATACTATAGGGTGAGTTCAAATTCAAAATGCAGCTGGGGTAATTGCTTTCAAACATGGGCAAGTGTCATAATAAATAGACTGATGTGCAAGTTAAATGTGATTTACAAAGACATTTAATTATTAGATTAATATTGTAATTGCTTGGACTGTTTAACAGGTAGGAATAGAAGAGGCAGATACAAACCTCCCTGCACCATGTGAAGAGCTTTATATGAAGGGCTGTATGGACCATGTGAAGGGCTAAATATATATATATATATATATATATATATATATATATATATATATATATATATATATATGTGTGTATATAGATATATATATTTATTTATTTATTTATTTATTTATTTTTTTTTTTCCTGTATTCTGCAGTAAAATTAACATTACAGACTCCTTCAGTTCTGGTTAGGTCAGAGTTTTTCTAAGGGTTGAGACAGGGTTGAAACAGCTCTAGTGTGTTAGATTACCCACAAACAGGACGGTTTATTATGGTGATAACCCTGAATACTTCTTTTTGTGTTTGTGTGTGTAGTCTCCTAGTGCCACCGCAATAGAGAAATAACTTCCAACATTTGCTCCATTCATTTTCAGAGCTGTAAGACAAATGATAAGAGAGTCCATGCAATGCTCTGATATTATTACTGTTATCATTGTGTATATACAAGCCTGTCTGCTTGAGGAGGGAATTTCACTGATTCACCACTCATTCTTCTCACTCAGGTTGTCAGGAGCTGACTCGACATAACACACACAAATGCGTAATGAGACACAGCCAGATGTATGTCAATGATTTAAATAAGATTGTTTGCTGATGTTACCGATTATTATCTCATCTTGTGTAGAT
>NC_044496.1:30326271-30328771 GCF_902362185.1 Chanos chanos
TTCGAGGAGTTGTTCATCTTCTGTAGCAGTCTTAGGAAGAACATCCTCTAGTCAGCTCGCTTGATGACCTTAGATGACTGTGTCCCCCATTTCAGGTCATGTCCGAAAAAAATGTCAGCAGAGCTGCAGAGTCGTTGGTGCTTGAATCATGCTCCAGCCTGGCTTTGTACTCCTTCTTGGCAGATTTGATGGCCTTCTTGAGGTTCTGGCTAGAGGTTCTGTCTAGCCAGCCTGAATGTATCCATATTACCTTCCCTGTACATCTGTTCTTTGTGACACCTAAGTTTTCTAAGCTATTTGGAGAACCAGGGCTTTTGGTTATTGTGCCTTATGACTGTTATGTTCCCCAGTCCTGGTGGCCGCCTAAATAATTGCAGCTAGGCAGCACTGACAACCCCGTCTGGTGGCGATTATGTTTTTGTTTGTTTTGGTATTTTTTTTCCAACCTGTTGATTAGGGGCACCTGAATCCTGTGGGATGAGCCTATTTGTAGACCCTCCTGGCACCGTTCCCGTGAGACGCACATGGGTGTTCTAGAGGATACTGGTCCATCCCAGCACAATGTGATGGTGTTCCCGCTTCGCTTCCTCAATTCGCTTTGTTAATTCTTTGTCTACAGATTTTGGTTGGGAGGCAGATTTATGAACATCAGTTATGAACATGCAAACTCCACACAGAGAGGAGCTGGGACGGCTTGGATTTGAACCCAGAGCCTTTCTGCTGTGAGGCAACAGTGCGAACTGGTGAGGCAACAGTGCTAACTGCTGAGCCACCGTGAAGCCCAGCACAAACATGATCTTACTGTGATCTTGGTTGGTTTAGCCCTCTTCAGCTGCTGTCTATATGTAGGCACCATCTGTATTATGCGGTAATCAGGGAGTCCAAGGGGTGTGTGGGGGATGGAGCAGTGTGCATGTTTGATGGTGGAGTAAAAGTAATCCAGTGTATTACTGTCTCGCATGGCGCACGTCACCAGCTGATTGTAGCTCAGCACTTCTTGTGACTACATGAGTTGAAATCTCCCATGACAAGAACTGCCAAGTTCAGCTGAGAGTTTTCCTTGGAGGAAATTTGCTTGGCCAGCAAGCGTTGTGCTTCTCGAACAGGGGCTTGCGGGGAGATGTAAACACCTCCTCCCTTTTATTTTCCACATGCCACTATGTTCCGGTCAGCTCTGATGAGTTGATATCCATGTAAATCCACAGCAGTATTGGAGATGCCCTCATGCAGCTGGGTTTCGCAGATGAATAATGCAGAGTTCCTTTGAAAATCTTTATTGGTCTCTAAAAATAGATTGAGTACATCCATTTTATTACAGAGAGAGCACACGTTTGACTTACAGATGACAGGGGGTGTTGTGCAGTGTCCTCTCCTCCACTTGCGGAGGACACCAGCTCGCCGATCCCTGTAGCGCTGCACCTTCTGCTTGTACGCTGGGCGGCCTTTCCAGTTGTCTACGGGGAGTATGCAATTATGGATTTCTTCTGATGGACTCAAAAAAGATGGAGTTGAAACAATTGGCATTAACTCCCTCATGTCTGGGAGCATATTCCGATCGTAGCTGTCGAGCATGTTTGAGAAAAAAATATAAATTTACACGAAGAAAGTATGTAGTAGAGGAAGCGCCAACAAATTGTATTAAAGATCTCTAACCCACCCTTACAAACTATATGTTAATAGTTTATAGTTACTGACTTCATGGTTTTGTTAACATATCTGTGTGGCTGAATGATAGTGTGGCTGAATGATTGACAACCCCAGACTGTCACCCGTGTCTACTGATTGTCCAGATGTCCAAAAAACCATGGCTCGTTCTGATTGGTTGTTTTCACAGATTGACTGAAGATGTCTGATAATGGGGAAGTGGAGGACAAGCCACCAGCACCGCCCATGAGAAACACCTCCACCATGATGGCAGGCTGCGGTAAAGACACAGGCCCCATAAACCATGGCTCCAGACCTCTGCCCCCCAACCCAGAGGATAAGAAGAGCAAGAAGGACCGCTCTATCCGTGCCATTCTGACGGGTGGAGGAGACAAGAGTGAGTAGAGCAGGGGCAGTGAGTGTGTGGTTTTAGAAGGAAAAATAAGATTTTGCTGCACCCATCTGAGTTAACTTGTGAACTGGAGTAGGCCTTGTGCTGTACTGGGTGAAAAAGGTGAACAAATGTGACCTAGAATTTAGCAGTCAGCAGTTAACACTGATGCTCTGCAATTCAGTCAGCTTGACAAATTTAGCTCGTTTTACCCAAGAGACCACTGCAACATGGACACGAAGACACACGAAAAATGCTGGTTTTGTCTGACCTAACCAGTGAGGACTCACCACGGTTTGCCATCTTGCCCGAATAAGAATAAGAACCCAACCATAAAAACACTGTCACACTTTTCCTTTCACCAATAACTAGAATATCTTTTAAAAACCAAAAGAAAAGAAAAGAAAGTTCCAATCACTGGTCATCGTAAGTCAAGTATTTGTCATACCTTTCTATACTTCTGAG